>NW_026652276.1:134113451-134154520 GCF_009828535.3 Hylobates moloch
AATTGAACATTTCCCCAGAAAGCTCTCCATGGTCCTACAAATTTTGTAAAGTGTGAGCATGTCAATGCTCACATGGAAAGTCACAAGTATGTGATCTCTAGAAGCCAAGGACAAAACTTGAGGACAGCAAGTGTGAATGGGGATGAGGTCACAATGCTTCCTTCTGTCTTTTAAGCAGAGCATCATGCAGGATGAGCAGGGGCAGAGAAGAAATGGAGCACCTTGAATCACGTGGGGACAGAAAGCAGAGAGCTTTGCCATAGGCTAGTGTGCCGCAAAGGGAGATCTGCTTAGGAAAGACTTGAAAATAAATGAGGAACATTCAGTGGGAGTGGGGGGAAGATGCTGATGAGTGACTCTGCTCAGAGGTCTTGTCTCTGACACAGACAATAATTGCTTAAGACATCCGGGGGACACCCCCAGGAAGCAGGTTATGAATCCAAGACAAGAGGACCAACCAGAAAATAAAGACCAGGAGACTGGGAGGGTGAGCTTGGATTGGAACCAAAGGTGGTAGCAGCAGGGACAGACCAGAGAAAGGAAGCAAACACAAACATCTGGCTGCTGTGTGAGACACCAGGCTGTCATGAACAAGCTGTGTAATTGGAAATTGCCTACTTCAACAGTCAGTCCTTTTCTCAAATGACATAAAAATGCTTTAGCTAGAGCTGGCTGAAAAATAATTAACTCCCTGGGAAAAAGGAAAGAATAGATTCTGAAGCATGGCAGGGTGAATGCCAGATGGCTGGGGTTTGGGGAGTGACTGAGGGGTAAGGGATGAGGTCCCTGTGTGTGTAATGATCACTCCAGGGGCCTTCTGGAAAAGGGAGCAATAGGGCTATGGCTGAAGGAGCACATGGGGCAAAAATGGTGTCTGTTTTGTTTGGAGGCTACTTGAGTGCTGTTGGAAATGACCCAGCACAGGCAGGTGATGATAAGGCCAGGGAGAGGAGATGGCCTGGACCTAGCCTTTGCTCTAGCACCGGCTGTTTCCTTTAGCAGAAGCCAAAGATTCCTGACTCCTACCCTCCAAGGATTCGCTTGATTCCAATCACTGTCTCCATCCTTTTGTTCATTTTCTGCTCCCCCATTTCTGTTCTAAACACTCTCATACCAGAGAGTCTGACCCACCATTAGGCACAGATGCCTGGGTACGTGGCCAAGGAGGTGGAGAGAAGTGTCAGGGAAGGGAAGCATGAGGGCAGGGTTGAGTCGAGTCAGGGATGGGAGATGAAACAATAGGCAATGAAAAAATGGGTGGGGAGAAAGTGGTTTTGGGGGCTCAGGGAATGTGGGTTATGGGTCAAGCTGGCCAGGGGTGCAGGGGACAGAAACTGTGAATAGGCATGAGGAACAGGGAAGTCACAACCGGCCTGAGAGTGAAGCAGAGAAGAGGCAGTTCCTCCCACTTTGATGAAGTAAGGCCCTAAATCACTCAGCCCCTCAGACAGCACCCCCAGAGGTGCATTGGCTACAGCCTTCACAGGGCCCCCAGGGCAAATTCTTCCATTTGCTTTCTTGTTCTCCTCTGGATCAGTTCCAAATCTTTACCCCCTCCCCACCTCCACCCCACTCTGTCCCTTTCTCAACACAGACTGTACTTAAAAAAAAAAATCCAAAAATCATGTCTGGACGTGGTGGCTGTTGCCTGTAATCCCAGCACCTTGGAAAACTAGCTTTGAGCCTAGGAGTTTGAGACCAGCCTGGGTAATAGGATGAAACCCGGTCTCTACAAAACATAGAAAAAATTAGCTGGGCATGGTGGTTCACACCTATAGTCTCAGCTACTTGGGAGGGTGAGGTGGGAAGATCACCTGAGCCTGGGAGGTTGAGGCTTCGGTGAACTGTGATTGCACCACTGCACTCCAGCCTGGGCAATAGAGTGAGACCCTGTCTCAAAAAATAAAATCCCAATACAAAAAATCCCTTGAGAAATTATCTCCCTCAGCTTTCTTTATAAATTAATCTGCCTCGAAATCACCCTAACCCTTCCTTTTGGTGCAGAAACTAAAATACATGCCAGTTTAAGATCTGTTCTCCCCAAGAGGCTTGATCCCCTCTTCTTCCTCCCTTGCCCCACCACTCTATCCTGACACTCATATGTCATCAAAGTCTCCCAGGAGTCTCCATTAAGTTGTAGGCTGCTGAAGTCTCCTCTGCCCTTGACTGTGGTCCATCTCTCTCTGGTGACATCCCCTTTCTCCTTCTTTCTCTGCCATGCATCTTTTAGAAGTTGTTTACTTTCTCATCTACCACTCAACCCGAACCAGGGCCACTTGCCCTCTGCTCCCTCTACTGCTAACACCACCACCGATCACGTCTACCATCTTTAATCTGTGGACTTTTCATGCTGTATCTTCCCAGGTTTCTGCCCTTTTTACAACATTGACCACGCTCATCTTCTTGACGCTATGATACAGCTTCCAAGACACCCTACATTCCCAGTGCTGCCCTTTCAGCTTTGCCTGTCACTTTCCCGTCTCTTGCCTGGGCTCCTCTACCCACCACATTCATGATGATGTTGCTCAGGGTTCTCCCCTTAACACTTGCTTTTTCCAGTCTTTGCCTACTCTCTGTGATCTTAATGGCCTCCATGCTGTTGACTCCCAAACATTTATCTTTGTGTATTGCATCTCCCTGAGCTTTAGATTTATACACTCAACTGTCTGCTGAACACATTTGTATATTCCATAAGCTTCCCCAAATCAGCATGTCAAAAACTGAATTCATAAACTCCCTTTATTCCCCAAGCTGGCTTTTATTACTCTTTTTTGCTGCAAAATCACCATCCACCTAAGTTTCTCCCACTATGTTGTCCTGGCAACATCCAACCAGTCACCAGATCTTGCCACTTTTGTCTCTTGTATATTTCTGGCAGCTGTCACCCCTCTCGCACCCTATTTCTGTGGTCCTGGTTAGGCTCAGGATCCATGGCCTTTCACTGGGGCCATGACAGTGGCCTCTCACTTAGGGTCCTGTGTGGCTGGCTCCTGCAGGCTTCTCCAGACTGCAAGTCTGTAGAGCAGATCTTGCCTTCTGTGCCCCAGTGGCTTTAAGGGCGCTGTCTTTACTGTTCCCAATTTTAAGGCTGGCAATTCCCACCACACACCTTGTTTCAGTGCCTATTCATTTGCTAACTGGGTTCCTTATGTTGATGTATTAGTTTGCTAATGCTACTCTAACAAAATACCACAAATTGACTGGCTTAAAACAACAGATATGTATTCCCAAACAGTTCTGGAGAGTAGGATTCTGAAATCAAGGTGTCAGCAGAGCTGTATGAGTCCATTCTTGCACTGCTATAAAGAAATACCTTAAACTGGGTGATTTATAAAGAAGAGGTTTAATTGGCTCATGGTTCCATTGGCTATTCAGGAAACATAGTGGCTTCTGCTTTTGGGGAGGCCTCAGGAAACTTACAATCATGGAAGAAGGGGAAGGGGAAGCAGGCACATCTTACATGGCCAGAGCAGGAGCAAGAGAGAGAGGTGGGAGGTACCACACACTTTTAAACAATGAGATCTCATGATAACTCACTATACCATAACAAAGTGGATGGCTCTAAATCAGTAATGAGAACTCCACCTCCATGGTCCAATCACCTCCCACCAGACCCCACCTCCAACACTGGGAATTACAAGTAGATTTGAGATTTGGACAGGGTCACATATCTAGACCATGTGATTCCACCCCACCCCCTTCCAAATTTTATGTCCTTCTCAAATTTCAAAATATAATCATGCCTTCCCAACAGTCCCCTAAAGTCTTAACTTATTCCAACATTAACTCATAAGTCCAAAGTTCGAAGTGTCATCTGAGACAAGGCTAGTCATTTCCATCTATGATCCTGTAAAATAAAAAACAAATTAGTTACTCCCAATATACAATGGGGGTACAGGCATTGGGTAAATACTCCCATGGGGGTACGAGCATTGGGTAAATACTCCCAAAAGGGAGAATGTGGTCAAAATAAAAGGGCTACAGGCCCCATGCAAGTCCAAAACCCAGTAGGTCAGTCATTAAACCTCAAAGCTCCAAAATAATCTCCTTTGACTCCACGTCTCACATCCAGGGCACTCTGGTGCAAGGAATGGGCTCCTTCCCAAGGCCTTGGGCAGCTCCAACGCTGTGGCATTGCAGCGTTCAGCCTCTGTGGCTGCTCTCAAGAGCTGATGTTGAGTGCCTGCAGCTTTTCCAGGTAGAGGGTGCAATCTGCTGGTGAATCTGTCATTCTGGGGTCTGGAGGATGGTGACCCTCTGCTCACAGCTCCACTAGGTAGTGCCCCACTACCCAACCCCACATTTCCTCTCTGCACTACCCTAGTAGAGGTTCTCCATGAGGCTCTGCCCCTGGAGCAGGCTTCTGCTTGGACATCAAGGCTTTTCCATACATCCTCTGAAATTCAGGCAGAGGTTCCCACACCTCAATTCTTGCACTGTGTGCACCTGCAGGCTTAACAGTATGTGAAAGCTTCTAAGGCTTATGGTTTGTACCCTCTGGAGCAGCCACCTGAGTTATAAATGGGTCCCTTTGAGCTACAGCTGGAGCTGGACTGGCTGGGATGCAGGGAGCAGTGTCTGGAGGCTGTGTTGGGCAGTGAGGCCCTGGCCCTGGACCAAAAAAACATTCAGTCCTCCTAGGCCTTCTAGGCCTGTGATGGGAGGGGCTGCCGCAGTGTTCTCTGAAGTGCCTTCAAAGCCTTCTCCTCATTGTCCTGGCTATCAGCACTTGGTTCCTCTTACACAAATTTCTGTATCCAGCTTAAATTCATTCCCAGAAAAGAGGTTCTTCTTTTCTACCACGTGGCCAGGCTGAAAATTTTCCGCTTTTATGCTCTGCTTCTCTTTTAAATATAAGTTCCAGTTTCAGGTCATTTCTTTGCTCATGCATGTGAGCATAGGCTGTTTGAAGCAGTTAGGTCATATCTTGAATACTTTGTTGGTTAGAAATTTTTTCTGCCAGATACCCCAAATCATCACTCTCAAGTTCAAGGTCCCACAGATCCTTAGCTCTTTGCTAACACATAACAAAAGTGACATTTTCTCCAGTTGCCAATATATTCCTTATCTCTGTCTGAGTCCTGGGCCTCATTGTCCATATCACTATGAGTATTTTGGTCACAACCATTCAGTAAGTCTCTAGGAAGTTTAAACTTTCCCTCATCTTTCTGTCCTCTTCTGAGCCCTCTGTACTCTTCCAACCTCTGCTCATTACCTGATTCCAAGGTTGATTCCACATTTTTAGGTATCTTTATAGCAATGCACCACTCCAAGTACCAATTTTCTGTATTAGTCTGTTCTTGCATTGCTATAAAGAAATACCCAAGACTGGGTAATTTATAAAGAAAAGAGGTTTAATGGCTCACAGTTTTGCAGGCTGTACAGGAAGCATAGTGGCTTCTACTTCTGGGGAGGCCTCAGGAAACTTATAATCATGGCAGAAGGCAAAGGAAAAGCAGGCATGTCTTACATGGCCAGAGCAGGAGCAAGAGAGAGAGTTGGGAGGTGCCACACACTTTTGAGAAAACAGATCATGAGCACTCTCCCACTATAAAACCAGTACTAATGAGGGATGGTGCTAAATCACTCATGAGAACTCTGCCCCCATGATCCAATCACCTCCCACCAGGCCCTACCTCCAACACTGGGAATTACAATCCGACACGATTTTGGGTGGGGACACAGAGCCAAACCATATCAATGGCCATGCTCATGCTCCAGTTTCTGTGGTTGCAGGCAATTCTTGGTGTTCCCTGGTGTGCAGCTACATAACTCTAATTTCTGCCTCCGTCATCACACAGCATTCTCCCTGTATTTCTGTGTCTTCACATGGCATTCTTCTCTCCGTGTGAGTCTCTGTGACTCTTCCTCTCTTATAGGGACACCAGTCATATTGGATTAAGAGGCACCCTAATGACTTTATCATAACTTGATTACATCTGCAAAGACCCTATTTCCAAATAAGGTCACATTCTCAGGTACCAGGGTTAGGATTTCAGCATATCTTTTTGGAGACACAATTCAATGCATAACAGTTGGGAATATCTTTCTTACATTTATTTGCATGCCTAGTTCTTTGTTAAGATTCAAATCTCCTCTCAGGTTTTCTTTCCTGCAGGAAGAATTCCGAAGATGCCTTGCACCCATTTCCATCTTGGTGGCACCACCATATCACATTGAAGTTATATTTTTATATGCCTTCTCCCCTGTTGGTCTACTAGCCCCTCAAGGCCAAGGATATTCATATATGCCTAGGGCAAAGCCTGCTGTCTAATAGATGATATTCAAAGCAGAATGTAGATTTTCTGTGTGTGTAGTTTAAATCTATTTTTTCTTTGTTGCGAGTTCTTATTGTGAAAAGAAAAATTATGTTTTCCAAATCATATACCCTGAAGGCACCCAAGAAAGATCCACTGGCATGTAGAAATAATACATTAGAATATCTATTTACATATTTTATGTCTTCCTTTAAAAGCTTTTTGTCAAATGTGTATTATTATGTTTATATTATTTTTGTACATAGTACAGATATAAAATCTAGAAATATTAATAAGTAATCAATAACATTAGTAAATAAAACAAATATTGGCACATGCTAACATATATCTCTATGTTTTCCTTTTAAATGATAACAGTTACTAATTTAAAGTGGCTTCACCAGGGTAGGCAAAATAATCACATTTGCAAAAACACTGAGCACTCTGGCTCATATTCAAATGACCCATCCTCTTTGATCCATCAGGGCTTCAACTCCTGTTGTACTGAGCCTCTGGTTTTAAAAAATTAACATTTTCCACTCCAGTCTAGGCTATAGAGAGAGACCTCAGCTCAAAAAACTAATAGTATTTAAGAATACATGAGACTTAATACCTCCAGGAATACTTTCATAAAATTTTTCTTGTGGAAAATGTCAAGCATTGACACAAATAGGAGATTAGTAAAATAACCCCCTGCCTGCCCACCACCCAGCTTCAGCAATGAACACTCGGACAATCCTGTTTCGGTCACTCCCCACTCCCACCCCCGTGTCAGTTACCCGTCCTCCCACATTATGATTTTTCAAAAAGTTTAATTGAAGTATGACGTACATACACATGTATATGTATACACAGGCACAGAAAAGCATATGCTATAAAATTAAAGCACAGTGAATTTTCATAACCCCAAACCATTTGTGTAAATGTAAATCCCAGATGCCCACCTCGTCCTATCTACTGGTCACTATCTCCACCCTCCACCCCACTCTCCTCACCTCAACAGCATGGGTTTGTGATTTTCTTTTTGCTTTTGTACTTCATGTAAATGAAATCATACTTATCCTGTATTATTTGAAGCTAATCCCACAATCATGTGATCGTATTCATAAATATTTCAATATGTGTCTCCAAAAGATAAGAACTTTAAAGAAATGACCACAATACTGTTATATAATTAGATTTCTACCCTCTGTATTTCCCTATTCAATCTTGGCTGCCACAATCAGACAGACAGAAAATGTAAGGTCACTTTTTTCTTGCATCTGCAGGGGAAACCTTAGCAGCAGACAGTAATTATTCTAGTCTGTCAAATAGATGCAAATATAATTGAATTTTTAAAGAGATGTGTTGTTAATACCAACATATCACTATCTCTGGGAATGAGTGGAGGAGATAGTTGTGAGGGTCGTTTACTGCCAGCAGTGTAAGTTGGGGCATGGGGCAGGTTGTTTACTGCGCCATGTTCTCCTCTGCCACTTCGTGAGGTTTTACACACCCCAGATTCAACAGTGACAGGGCTGGGGATCAAATGTCTCCACTCACACCTGTGCTGGTTGCTGATGTTTATTCTTTAGTGTGTTTCTCCTAAGGTAGTTACACAAAGTCCTCTTTGGGAAATTGGAAGAGCTGGAATTGGGGGAAACTGATCCTGGTTATGACTTCAGGTGAGGATAAATCTGCTTGTCCTGCTGTCCTTGACTGCACTGTAGAGGAAGAATGTATCTTTTGAGCATTCATGTCAAGGATCCCTGACTGGAGAAATCCTTCTACAGCTGCACTCAGGGCATCTTGTAAAATGTATAGGTAAAGCAGAGATCTGCTGAAGTCCTTCACTTGTCAGAGACATAAGTACCCTTGACTCAAACGCTCCAGCACCCCGCCCCCGAAATCTTCCAGAGCCCTTGCCCTAATGTTGGTTCTATTCTAAGTCCATGAATGGAGCCTCTTGTTCCAGTCATGTCAGCCTGTGGAACTCAGTTCTGCCAGATTTTCACAGAAAATGCAATCACACTAGCATTGTGTGAGCCATTGGCTTAAGGCTGAGAGCGTAAGTCAGAGGCCACACCACCTCCCAGACAGCCTCCTCCAGCTCCAGCCTTCTTCCCCCACCAGAGAGAACCTAGGGGCTTATTCCTTCAGGAGTAAACACATTCCTCTCTTCCCCAGGGTGAGTTGTCCCACTGCCTTCCTTTCCAAATCCCCTGCCCACAGACTCTCAGCCAGTTTTCGGACTGACTTGTCAATGATTCATGTTCAAATATTACAGAAGTCATAATAAGTGGTCAATAAATATTTCCAGAATTAAACTCTCCCTGCATGTTGGCTATTAAAAGAGGAAAGAAACTTAACATTTGCTGGGTGCTGTTATATGCCAATCATGATGCTACAGTCTCTCACAAATAATATCTTACTTAATTCTCGCAACAGCCTTGTGAAAAAGGCACTATTATCCCTAGTTGGAAAGATAAGGAAACTGGCCAGGTCCAGTGGCTCATGCTTGTAATCCCAGCATGTTGGGAGGCCGAGGCTGGGGGCAGATCACTTGAGGTCAGGAGTTCAAGACCAGCCTGGCCAACATGGTGAAATCCCATCTCTACTAAAAATACCAACAATTAGCCAGATGTGGTGGCGCATGCCTGTAATTCCAGCTACTCAGGAGGCTGAGGCATGAGAATCACTTGAGCCCAGGTCGGGGAGGTTGCAGTGAGCTGAGATTCTGCCATTGTACTCCAGCCTGGGAGGCAGAGCACAACCATCTCAAAATAAATAAATAAAAGGAAACTGATGCTTAGAGGGATGAAGTGATTTGCTCGAAGTCATCCAGTTAGTAACTGAGGACAAGCACTCAGATCTCTGTTCTCACAGTCTTACACAGTAGTTGTATCACTGTGGATAACTTTGTCCAGCTCAGGATGCTTGTAATGCTTCCACAACATCCCCTCTGAGTGGGTGTCCAGTCTTGGCTTCTTTGTCTATGAGGATAGATGGCTCACCTATTTGAGGAGCCCCATTTCACTTGTGAAGAGATCTATAGCTAAAAACGTCTGACTTATATTGAGCTGAGTTGTAAGTCTTTTTTTTTCTTTTTTTAAAATTGTTTTATTATTATACTTTAAATGTTAGGGTACATGTGCACAATGTGCAGGTTTGTTACATATGTATACATGTGCCATGTTGGTGTGCTGCACCCATTAACTCGTCATTTAGCATTAGGTATATCTCCTAATGCTATCCCTCCACCCTCCCCCCACCCCACAACAGTCCCCGGTGTGTGATGTTCCCCTTCCTGTGTCCATGTGTTCTCATTGTTCAATTCCCACCTATGAGTGAGAACATGCGGTGTTTGGTTTTTTGTCCTTGCGATAGTTTGCTGAGAATGATGGTTTCCAGTTTCATCCATGTCCCTACAAAGGACATGAACTTATCATTTTTTATGGCTGCATAGTATTCCATGGTGTATATGTGCCACATTTTCTTAATCCAGTCTATCATTGTTGGACATTTAGGTTGGTTCCAAGTCTTTGCTATTGAAACAGTAATCGCTTGGTACCTACCCTTTCTCAAAAAATAACACACAAAAAATAAGATCACACAGGGCATGATTGCTCATGCCTGTAATCCCAGCATTTTGGGAGGCTGAGGAGGGCAGATCACAAGGTCAAGAGATAGAGACCATCCTGGCCAACATGGTGAAACCCCGTCTCTACTAAAAATACAAAAATTAGCTGGGTATGGTGGCAAACGCCTGTAGTCCCAGCTACTTAGGATTCTGAGGCAGGAGAATTGCTTGAGCCCAGGAGGTGGAGGTTGCAGAGATTGTGCCACTGCACTCCAGCCTGGTGACAGAGTGAGATTCCGTCTCAAAAAATAAATAAATGAATAAATAAATAAATAAATAAATAAATAAATACATACATACATAAATAAGATTACTTTTTAATAGTGAGAAGAGTCCTTGTGTTCTCAAGACCAACATGACAAGTATTCCAATCCTACTAACACTCCTGAAACTTATATAAGCATACCACTTATGAGCAGATAAGGATTGCTGATCAATCAAATAATTCAATGATAACCAAAAGATGGGAGTTCTTCATTAGATATCAAAGTAGACAAGTGGTATTTGTTTGACTCAACATTCTTTGCTTTAGGAAATCACCTCTTTCTATGTGGGCTTGAGGGATCTGTCAATCATATTGCCTCATCCTCTTGGCAGATACGGGCTACCACTCAACTCAGGATGGCCACTCAGAATAGTCCCTTCTCAGGCACTGGGCTGGGTGCTAAAATCTGGGGTATCTCACGGCTCAGGCCAGTCTCATTTTCTTTCTCTATCTACTCTCAATCCTTAGGTGATGTCCAGTCCCATGGCTCTAAATATTATCTAAATGTCAGTAACTTGCATATGTTTTATATATATATGTATATGTATATGTATAACTGTCTGTTCAGTATTTCTCCATGGCTGTCTAACAGGCATCTTACATTTAGCATGTTTGAAACTTAGATCTCTGGCCCGGTGTGTTGGCTCACACCTGTAATCCCAGAACTTTGGGAGGCTGAGGTGGGAGAATTGCTTGAGCCCTGGAGATCTAGGCTGCAGTGAGCTGTGATGGTGCCACTGCACTCCAGCCTGAGTGATAGAGCGAGACTCTGTCTCAAAAAAATAAGTAAATAACTAAAACTGAGCTCTCTAGATCCACTTCACTTAATGTATGTCTCTCATAATTTACCACATTTTGGTAAGCAGCAATTCCATTTCATCACTTGGAAAAACTCTCAGAAATCACCTTGAACTCTTTGCCTTCTACACACAATCTATGAGCAAATTCCACCTCTAGCTTCAAAATATGCTCCAAATCATACCTCTTTAAATCTCTTGAAATATTGTGATTTTGCTGGAAACCATGATGACAATTGCATCCATAGCATCAGATAGGAATCTGATTCCCTGACCCTCCCTTGTTCTCTGAGGAAGAGAAAAGCAGCCCCTGATAACTGGGATCTGCCTGGCACTCACACACAGAACACCCACATCAGACAAAGTCACTCTGTGACTAAGACGGATTAAGACAAAAACAAAAACATTGTCCAAATGCAAAAGTGACCAAACATCTTCCTAGCTTGGTTAATATGAGTGATTGCTGCTTCTTTACCAAATTTTGAGCCTCACTCTGTTCTTCCCACCTTCAAGATAAGAATGATTAAGATACATAGCTATGGATTAGCCTGATGGCACCCAAAGCCCCACTTCCTTAATCCCAACTCTCAAATCACCTGACAGGACCCTAAACCCTGCAGTAAGTTACACCCATTTTTTTAAACCAAGACATTCCACACTTCTCCTTATTGCAACAAATCAATAAAACCAAACTACAGACTGGTGGTCTTTGGCTGGAGGGCACTCCTACCCCTACAATCTAATCTCTGCACAACATCATGTAGAACCTTCTAAAGCATCAGAACACATCACTGTTCTGCTGAACACCCTTCCATAGCATCCTGTCTTACTTAGGGCAAAGTACAAAGTACTTATCATAGTCTATAAGGCTCTATATGATAGCCAACCCCAAACCCCAAATCTCATCTCGTACTACTCCCTTCTTTGTCCTTGACTCTAGAGGCAATGGTTTTCTTGCAGTTTCCTAAGCATGATGAACAGCTTCCAATCTCAGGGCCTCCATATTTGCTGTTTCCTAAATCTGGATTACTCTTTCCCCAGATGTGGATATTCACAGAGCTTACTTTCTCACTTCCTTCAGGTTTTTGCTTAAATATCAATATTACATCATCAGAGAGGCTGTCCCTGCCATCCTATCCAGAAAGAACCCCTCACAATGACACCTTATCACCTTACCATACTTTTTTCTTCTTTATCACATACCTCATCACAGGACATGTTGCATCTCAAAATCTTAAGCTTCAAGAGGCAGAAGAGTGATTGTTGTCACTGCTGTACCTTCAGCACTAGAGCAGTATATGCCACACAAATTAAATTAAGGTTTATTGAATAAATGAATTAATAAATAAATCTGAAGGTGGGCACATGGACTAAGCTAGGCCAATAAGAATCCTTCCATGAGATACTGTCCAGGGGCACTGGGAACAGAAAGCTCCTCTTCTTTTGTCAATCACAATTCAAGGGTCTAAATTTCAGACTGCCAGTGGCCTTCTTGTCTACTGGGGGTGGGTTGGGGAGACTGCTGCTGAGAGTGAAGCCAACATTCTGAGGGAACAAGGTGGAAGGAGGTCACAAGACAGCCCTGATAACATCACTTGAGCCCCTGGATTCAGCTGGGCCTAATGCAGTTCTACTACAGACTGTCCAATTATTTGAACCAATAAATGCTATTTTATTGCCTAAGTGAATTTTTTTTTTGAACAGAGTCTCACTTTGTCACTCAGGCTGGAGTGCAGTGGCAACATCTCAGCTCACTGCAATCTCAGTCGATTCTCATGCCTCAGCCTCCTGAGTATCTGGGTTTACAGGTGCACACCATCATGCCCGGCTAAATTTTATATTTTTAGTAGAGATGGGTTTTTGCCATGTTGGCCAGGCTGGTCTTGAACTCCTGCCTCAGGTAATCTGCTGGCCTCAGGTTCCCAAAGTTCTGGTATTACAAGCATGAGCCACCATGCACAGCTATTGCCTGAGTGAATTTAAGTCACTTGAAGCAGAAGGAGTTCTAATTAATATAGACACCTTCCTAAGGCATGGCTTGTGGGTTTGACTATGATATTCCAGGTACATCCAAATGACAGCACAGGGCAGAACAACATGCCTTTATCTCCTCTGTTTTTTAGACTTCACATTCTGTGATCACAGCCTGAGATGATGTTTTTCTATTGGCCAGCATATCACAATGTTGGTGCCTATTGAGCTTATTCTACAGAGGTACCTTGTTTCCTGAAAAACAAAAACAAAAACAAAAAAAACTCCCCCTTTACATCCAGTTGCACCTTGTGGAGGCTAGACGGTTTTTCCTTATTGCTTAGGTGACTATTTCTATGAAAGAATGTCAAGGACATCACCTGCAAGACTGGTTCTACTTTCAACAGAGGAAGAGTATCAGTATGCTGGACCTTTGTCTGAGAGAATAAATTCAGACTGACTTCTATGCAGGTCTTAGAAAATGCCCAATGGAGGGAAATGTCAATGGGAGGTCCTTGAATGGATAAGTAGTTCATCCACTTCTCCATGCACACCATCATCCCATTCATTTACAGAAGCATCATTTCAGAATTTTCTTAATTATTTGCCTGAGGCTTTCATCAAACAAAGATCACTGCAAGATACAGTCATTATTGCATTATCTCTGCAAGACACAGTAAAAATATTATTGCACTCACCATCTATTACGTTTCCTGGTGTTAACTAAGTAAACTGTCACAGGAGAAATGACATTTAAAATTAATAAAAGAAAACACTTGGCTTCTCCTGAGGAAATGGCATGCTTTCTCCTTGTGATATTAAGAATAAAGTAACTGATTCTGCTTGCCTTTCACATTGGCTCCTGGGAAGCTCAAGGTCAGTCTTCTTTTTTTGTTTGTTTGTTGAAGCTTAACTATAGACATTCTCTTGGCTCTGAGGAGGGTGTCTGTACATTTCATTAACTTTTTGCTTTGATTCTAATCTCCTAATTTTAATAGTATTTTCTCCAAATCCTGTCTTTATTTTTTCTTTTTTAAATCATAATTTCATTGAGTATGTTCTTGTCATTATGACCTAATTTTGTGCATGTGTTTATAACAAAGTCCTTTCGGCTGAGTCCAGAGTCCTAACACAGCCTTAATCATGAGGAACTAATAATAGCTCTTGGACAAATTAAATGATCTCCTGAGATCTCATTTTCCTCACCTGAAAAATGAGGTCATTGGGTTCTTTCAGCCCTAACTTCCTCCTTAATTGGATAGAGCCTCAGAGCATTGAAGGATTTCATTTTCTTCATAGATGTACACATGGGCATCACCAGACTGTTCCTCATTCCTGCAGTGATGTAGCTCACATTTGCTTTAGAATTTTGCTCAGTTTTTAGTGGAATGCATTTCTTACCATCTGCATTAGTCTTCTCAGGCTTCTGTAACAAATTTTCACAAACTAATTGACTTAGCCAACAAAAATTAATTATCTCAATCTGGAGGTTAGAAGTCTGAAATCAGTATCATAAGACTGAAATCAAGGTGCCAGTAAGACTGAGATCCCTTTGCAGGCTTTGGGGAGAATCTGTCCCTTGCCCCTTCCAGCTTCTAGTGGCAGCCAGTATTCCTTCATTTATGGCTACTTCACTCCAATCTCTGTGGTCACATTGCCTTTTCCTCTTCTCCATGTGTTCTCTTATAAGGACGCTTGTGATTGCATTTATGACCCACCTTGATAATCTAGGATGATCTCCTCATGTCAAGATCCTTAACGTAGTCACATCTACAAAGATTCTTTGTCCTTACAACATTTACAAGTTCTAGTGGTTAGAACCTCATATTTTGGAGCCAACTTCCTCATTTTATACCAGCCTTGTCAATGCCATGAGCAAGGACAGGAGATAAGTGGTTGCAGTGGCATTTCAGCCTCTGATTCATAGCTGTGACCTTTGTAAAATCAATCATAGAGACGGTGTCAATGGGGATGGCTCTGGCATTCTTAAATGCATTGGACTTTTTCAGGCAAAGAAGATAGAGACCAAGTCTATGGATCTAGGGTCTAGGCTTCCTGTTAAGTAAACAATGAAACCCTCAATGCCCCAGCACCCTGCTTGAGACGGGAAACAGATGACCTGTTCAAAGATGTTTTGTTCTTTTCTCTTCTAGGTCACTATTCTGAGTGAGGGTGGTGTGGGAGGGAAAAACTGCAGAAGCAACTGAAAACCTTCCATAGACAATATTTTGCTGGAAATGTAAAGTTCTCAGATCCACGATCTACCAGCTCCCAAGACTTTTGGCTTTTGGCTTTCTGCTGTCTCTCTCTCTCTATCTCTTCCTTTCTCCGTACACACATGGCTGATAGGTAAGATTGTTAATAAACATTTTTTATTTAAATACATTAATTCAAAATCCCAATCTCAAAACTCATTACCTGGTTTTTCCCTGTATGACACTGGCAAGTCACTACACCTTTCTAGACCTCAGTTTGCTCATTTGTAACTTGAAGGGGATGAGCAGTGAGGGCACAGGCAGGAAGGGACGTGCAGCATTATGAACACTGCATGATGTAGTGGAACAGCCCATGCTTCAGGGCCAGGTAGACTAGAATTAGAAACTTGGCTCTGACACTCTGCTAGTAGGGTACTCTGAGCAAGTTGCTTTTCTCTCTGAGTCACAGGCTCCTCATCTATAAAATGGGGATACCAATTGGTATGAGGATTCATGGAGGTAAAATATCTTGTATAGAGCCTACACATAGGCATTCTCTGTTATCTATATCTAAATCTAGAACTATCAAGGATATAGATAGATAGATAGCAATAGGAAAATTATATATATGTATATATATATATAAAATAAGATGTCCATAGGTAATATCTATCTATCTATCTATCTATCTATCATCTATCTATCTATCATCTATCATCTATCATCTATCTCTCTTTCTATCCATCCATCTGATATGGCTTGGCTGTGTCCCCAGCCAAATCTCAACTTGAATTATATCTCCCAGAATTCCCACATGTTGTGGGAGGGACCTAGGGTGAGGTCATTGAATCATGGGAGACAGTCTTTCCCTTGCTATTCTTGTGATAGTGAATAAATTTCATGAGATCTGATAGGTTTCTTAGGGGTTTCTGCTTTTGCTTCTTCCTCATTCTCTCTTGCTGCCACCATGTAAGAAGTGCCTTCACCTCCTGCCATGATTCTGAGGCCTCCCCCGCCATGTGGAACTGTAAGTCCAATTAAACCTCTTTTTCCTCCAGTCTTGAGTATGTCTTTATCAGTGAGAAAATGGACTAACACAGTAAATTGGTACCAGGAGTGGGGTGTTGCTGAAAAGATACCTGAAAATGTGGAAGCCACTTTGGAACCAGGTAACAGGCAGAGGTTGGAACAGTTTGCAGGGCTCAGAAGAAGACAGGAAAATGTGGGAAAGTTTGGAACTACCTAGAGACTTGCTGAATGGCTTTGCCCAAAATGCTGATAGCGATATGGACAATAAGGTCCAGGCTGAGGTAGTCTCAGATGGAGATGAGAAACTTGTTAGGAACTGGAGTAAATGTGACCCTTGTTATGTTTTAGCAAAGAGATTGGTGGCATTTTGCCCCTGCTGTAGAGATCTGTGGAACTTTGAACTTGAGAAAGATGATTTATGGTATCTGGCAGAAGAAATTTCTAAGCAGCAAAGCATTCAAGAGGTGACTTGGGTATTGTTAAAAACATTCTGTTTTATAAGGGAAGCAGAGCATAAAAGTTTGGAAAGTTTGCGGCCTGACTATGTGATAGAAAATAAAAACTCATTTTCTGGGGACAAATTCAAGCCAGCTGCTGAAATTTGCATAAGTAGCAAGGAGCCTAGTGTTAATCCCAAGACCACAGGGAAAATGTCTCCAGGCCATGACAGAGACCTTCACAGCAGCCCCTCCTATCACAGGCCTGGAGGCACAAGAGGAAAAAGTGGTTTTGTGGGCCAGACGCAAGGTCCCCGTGCTTTGTGTAGCTTAGGGACTTGGTACCCTGTGTCCCAGCTGCTCCAGATGTGGCTGAAAGGGGCCAATGTATAGCTCAGTCCATGGTTTCAGAGGGTGGAAGTCCCAAGGCTTGGCAGCTTCCATGTGGTTTTGAGCCTGCACGTGCACAGAAGTCAAGAATTGAGGTTTGGGAACCTCCACCTGGATTTCAGAAGATGTATGGAAATACCTGGATGTCCAGGCAAAGGTTTGCTGCAGAGGTGGGGCCCTCACAGATAACCTTTGCTAGGGCAATGTGGAAGGGAAATGTGGGTCAGAGCCCCTACACAGAGTACCTACTGAGACACAGCCTAGTGGAGCTGTGAGAAGAGGGCCACCATCCTCTAGACTCCAAAATGGTAGATCCACTGACAGCTTGCACCATGTTCCTGGAAAAACCACAGACATTCAATGCCAGCCTATGAAAGCAGCGGGAGGGGGGCTGTACCCTGCAAAGCCACAGGGGCAGAGCTGCCCAAGACCATGGGAACTCACCTCTTGCATCATTGTGACCTGGATGTGAGACCTGGAGTCAAGGGATCACTTTGGAGCTTTAAAATTTGACTGCCCTGATGGATTTCAGACTTGCATGGGCCTTGTAACCCCTTCGTTTTGTTCATTTTCTCCCATTGGAACAGCTGTATTTACCCAATATCTGTACCCCCATTCTATCTAGGAAATAACTAGCTTGCTTTTTATTTTATAGGCTCATAGGCAGAAGGGACTTGCCTTGTCTCAGATGAGACCTTGGACTGTGGACTTTTGGGTGAATGCTGAAATAAGACTTTGGGGGACTGTTGGGAAGGCACAATTGGTTTTGAATTGTGAGGACATGAGATTTGGAGGGGCCGGGGTATAATGATATGGTTTGGCTGTGTCTTCACCCAAATCTCAACTTGAATTGTATCTCCCAGAATTCCCACGTGTTGTGGGAAGGACCTAGCAGGAGGTAATTGAATCTTGGGGGCCAGTCTTCCCTGTGCTATTCTCATGATAGTGAACGAGTCTCACAAGATATGATGGGTTTATCAGAGGTCATCACTTTTGCTTCTTCCTCATTTTCTCTTTCCACCACCATGTAATAAGTGCCTTTTGCCCCTCACCATGATTCTGAGGCCTCCCCAGCCATGTGGAACTGTAAGTCCAATTAAACCTCATTTTCCTCCCAGTCTCATGTATGTGTTTATCAGCAGCATGAAAACACACTAATACACCATCTATCCATCCATCCATCCATCCATCCATCCATCCTTCCATCCATCTATCCATCATCCATCCATACATCCTTGCATCCATCCATCCATCCATCCATCCATCCATCCATCCATCCATCCATTGGTAGCTCAAATCCATACCTTGCTTCAGACACTGATGAGCTGCTGAGAACATGACAGAGATCAGTACAAGAAACTTTGCTACCTCCTAGAACTCTCACCCTGAAGTGCTTTAAAAAACTTTGCATTTTAGAGAAGTTCCAGATTTATGAAAAAATTGTGAAGACAGCACACAGCTTTCCCACATGTCCCACACCGGTTCCCCCTGTTACTAACATATTACTTTAGTATGGTATATTTGTCACAATTAATGAACCAATTTTTGATTCACTATTATTGACTAAAGTTCATAGTTTTTAAAAGATTTACTTAATTTTTTCCTAATGTCCTTTTTCTGTTCCAGGATCCCGTCAGGATATCACCTTATAAACTTAAGGTGATATAAGTTGTTGTTATAGTTTGAATTGTATCTCCAAAAAAGATATGTCGAAACCCTAACTCCAGTACCTCCGAATGTGACCTGATTTGGAAATGGAAATAATGCGAATGTAATTAGTTAATATGAGGTCATACTGGGGTAGGTTCCCAGGGGGAACCAGGTGTGGGACATGTGGGAAAGCTGTGTGCTATCTTCACAATTTTTTCATAAATCTAGAACTTCTCTATAATGCAAAGATTTTTAAGCACTTAGATAGATGGTTCTTAATCCAATGACTGGTTTCCTTACAGGAAGAGGGAAATTTGGACACAGAGATGGAAGACAGAGATGGAAGCAGAGATTAGAGTGATGCTGTGTGAGCCAAGGAACACCTGGGGCTATCAGGGGTCGGGGAGGCAAGGGAGGATCCTCCCCTAGAGACTTCAGAGGGAGCATGGCCCTGCCAACACCTTGATTTCAGACTACTAGCCTTCAGAACTGCAAGGTAATAAATTTCTGTTTTAAACTACCCAGTTTGTGGCAATTTGTTATGGCAGCCCGATGAAATGAATACAGCCACCATGTTTCCTGAGGCTGCTCTTGGCTGGGGCAGTTTCTTAGGCCTTCCTTCTTTTTGCTGACCTTGACTGTGTTTTCCTTTAAAGATGTGGGAGGGGTAGCAACTGAGAAGGGCACAAGCAGGGCTTCTGGGATGAAGGTAGGGTTATCTGGATGGTGGTTACAAGGATGTGCCCTCTTTGTCTTAATTCATCCAACTGTATACTTAGGATTTGTGCCCAGTTTTGTATGTGTTCTGTAGTTCAATGCAAAGTTTACTTCAAAAGGTATTGTTGGTCTAGGTAGAAGACATTGGCAACTTTGTTTCTGCCAATCAAGGAAAATGACTAAGGCAAGTCTTGATCATTTTAGGAGGTTTATTTGCCAAAGTTAAGGACGCTCACTCAGGAAACAGGTCTATGCCTTTCTACCAAGATAATTTTGAGGGTTTCAAATTTAAAAGGGAAAAGGTGGGATATTGAAAAATACATAATTTTCATGTGGGAGGGGTGTAGGGGGAAAAGAGTCATTCATGCTTTTTTCTGGCTCAGTGAATCTGCATTTTTACATAAGATAACATAGACAATAGGGCAGAGGAAACAATCAGATATACATTTGTCTCAGGTGGGCAGAGGGATGACTTAGAGTTCTTTGTCCCCCACACCTGTGAAGATAAGCATTCAACTTACATTGCAAAGGAATTTCCTTGTGGGCAAAATTTGAGGGAGGCATGTAGTTTTTCATTTTTGTAGTCATCTTATTTAAGAACCAAAATGGGAGGCAGGTTTGTGTGACCCAGTTCCCAGATTGACTTTTCCCTTTGGCTTAGTGGGTTTGGGGTTCCAAGATTTATTTTCCTTTCACACTTCAAAGAGGTTGTAGATCAATTGTGATTCTAAAAGTAAAATTTATTCTTCTCTGTCAGTTACATTTGTCTTCAAGACAGAGAAATCTCAACTCAAGCTGGTTTAAAAAAGGACTTTATTATCTCAGGTACCAGGAACTTGTGAGATAGGCACACCTCAGTGGCAGCTGATTTGTTGGCTTGGTGATGGCAGCAAAGACCCGTGTCTTACTCTCTCAGCACTGGTTGTATCCTCAGGCTGGAATGTGATGGCTGCAGCCATTCCAGACATCACATCCAGACCCTTAATACTCAGTGTCACTTCCTGTGAGTCTCCTTCAAGAGCCAGAGACCTTCCCAGCAGTTTCTCTCTCTCAAAAAAGTTTTCCCCTCAGGCTGCCTCCAGTCAGAAGTGAAGCAGAGAATGAAGAATCTCAGTATTGGTAACAAATATTGTCTCAATGGCTGAAGGGGAGAAAAAAGCAAACACCTCCTCTAACCATCTGGCGCCAACCCTGAGTCTTCAGAGCAGGCCCACACTGTCACTCCATCCTGAGGAGGGTGAGTAGCGATGGGCTCTTGGGAGCTGGACGATGGTCATGATCAAGAAATCCATTGAATAGATACTGTTATCATCCCTACTAGATAAGAGGAAACTAGGCTTAGTGAAGGACAGTAACATGCCTGAGTGTTCAGTACCAGACTCAGATTTTGAATCCAGTTCTAACTCTAGAAACTTATTCTTCACCAGTGTGAAGCACTCCCGCTGGACTCACACCAGGTCTTCTCCCCTCCTGCCCCAGGGAGAGCAACAGCAGACTCAGCCCTGGCATGACACTGTTGTGGCTTGACAGGGGTCTGGGGTCCCCAATGAGAGCCCTGGCACTAGGCACAGGGCCACCAGCAGCACAAGGGAGCCTCCGCACAGCAGCCTCTCTTCCCCACCATGTTGATATCAACCTCAGGTTCCTTGCTCAGCTCTTTCATTTCCTGCTGACTAGAGCCCTATCCCGAATGCATGCCCAGCCCCCCAGCCCTGATCTCTTCCTTAACTCTTGCGGGAAACAAAAAAAAGTCAATATATTAATTTAATGGAGTGAAATGAGTGTTCATTTACAAAAGCCAGCCATGCAATCTGCTAGTCAGAATGAAGAGTGTATTGAAACAAACACATATGAACACTCACCAGAAGAAAGGAAGGGGACAGCACGCCTCTCTGGGAGGCATTGTGTTTCTAGGAAATCCACACAGGGAGTCTGAGCTAAGCCACTCTGGGAGTCCAAATATGTCATCATCTGCTCCCCAGCACTCACAAAATCATATTTTCACTACTAACAGAATAAGTATTTATTATAGAAAGTTAACTGAGAAAGGAATAAAGAAGAAAAACCTCTATCATCCTACAACTCAGATATATGCGCATGAGTGAGTGTGTGTGTGTTTACAGAATCAGAGTTATACATTTATTATATACTAAAAAGTATATTGCATGTATATTTACAAAATGGGACACACACTCTTAGCTACCTTTTGTGAAGTCATTTTTAATATTTAGATAGTTGTATTGTTTTGTGTAGATCAATATTTTCCAAATTTGGCCGTGCTTCACAATTGCCTGTGGAGTTGAAACATTTTTGCAAATTCCTGGGCTCTTTCCTACATGTTATTGCATCAGAATTTCTAGGTTTAGAAGTCTGCCTTCTTTGCCAGGCATGGTGGCTCACACCTGTAATCTCAGCATTTGGGGAGGCTGAGGCGGGTGGATCATTTGAGGACAGGAGTTCAGGACCAGCCTGGCTAGCATGGTGAAACCCCGTCTCTACTAAAAGTACGAAAAATCAGCCAGGCGTGGTGGCAGGCGCCTGTAATCCCAGCTACTGGAGAGGCTGAGGCAGAAGTATTGCTTGAACCCGGGAGGTGGAGGTTGCAATGAGCCAAGGTCACACATTGCACTCCAGCCTGGGCAACAAGAGTAAACTTTGTCTCAAAAAACAGAAAAAGAAAAAGAAAAAGAAAAAGAAATCTGCCTTCTTATAGCCCTCCCTGGTGATTCTGATGCAGCCCATCCTGCTGTGACCCATTTTGGGAACCACCCGTGTCCATGTGCCCTGGTAAGCAGTGAGAAGTGGCACCAGGCACAGGGTCGCCTGTAGCACAGGGTGAGAGCTGTCACCTTGGAAGAGCCTAGGAAGGTACACCTGGCCAAGTACCCTTCCAGTTCTCTCTTTGAGGGCAGAGCATTAGGGCAGCCTCCTGGAGCTGACGGAGAGGGATGACCCTGGGAAAGAAGAAAGGTTTATTGAAATGTTTAGGGACCTGGGTCTTCCTATTTGCATAAAAGGAAGGAATGTGTGACCTCACTGTGGTCATTCGCATAAGATATAGTCTACCTCCCACCTCGGGTCTTCACTTTCTACTTAATACCACCACAAATGGCCTTTTATTTTGGGTGACAGCTCTGCTTCATTCATCTTCTCCAACTCTTTCCTAAGGGCTGGGCCCTGCTGCCTCTTCTGAGTGTCTGTTTTGAAGTGACAACTGTCATTGTGGCCACTCCAGCTGAATGTGGACAGCATCTTTGAGCACCTGACTCAAAGCCTCCCTGGAGGCTTTAGAATTACTCTAGGGACTCTGCAGCCATTTCAGTTTTATGATTCTAGTGGGCACCAACATGTTCTCCCACATCTGTCACCAATCCTACCCTGACGGCCGCCTCTCAGCCAACTGACCCCTCTGCCTCTGGTCTCCCTGGACTCCTCGAGTGGGTAGACCAGTCCTCATCCGGCACATGCAGTCTGCTACCTGGGCACTCACTGTTGCTCCGTCCAGCTTTTCTGAGGCTGTGCCTCTGACCCTGACCTCCATCCCCTTCCCACACCCCCAAATAGTGCAGTGACACTTGTCCCAACACCCGGGGCCTGGGTGCCACACTCTCTCTAGAAGCCCTTGTCTTGTCTTCCACTGCCCTCTCCTCAAGACTGTCTGCAAGGAGGCAGGAGTGGGCCACCCTCTTTGTGTCAGGTTTTGGATAAGGGGCCCTAAGGGCTACCATTCTGATCTCAGTTTGGCTCTGTGCTCTTGCCACCCTCACACCCCCATGCATCCAAGTCCCACCACCTGTTGGAACATTACCTTCCTGGCCGCACCCCATGAGAATTGTGGCTCATCAGTGCTCAGTGGCTCCATGGTCCATGCCGAGATCCAGATCCTTCTGGCTATCAGAATGATTGTCATCTTGGTGGCCCCATCTTGTGGTTCATGAACCAAACGTACACCTTCTAAATTCCCAACTCCTTTGGAGCAGTGGGTACAGGTGTCTACTGTCCAGGAGTGGGGGGTAGGCCCAGGTTGTGTGTTTGTATGGGGGACTCAGGCTCTGCCATGTGACCTGCAGCCCTGACTCTCCCAGGCCTGATTCCCCAGTGACTCCTGCCACCCACTGGCCCTCACTGCTGGAGTCCTGCAGCAGAGCTCCTGGCATTCCAAGTCTTTTTCTGCTGTCAGAGCATTTCTCTCTAACCTTGCTCAACGAATGCTGGATTCAGAGCATATTCAATAGTCTCAGACAGAGGCTGAGTAGGAAAGTGGTCCCATAGCGGTCATGACTCAAAAGATAACAGCCCAGGTCCTTCTCGGACCTCCTGATACCATTTCTATGATTGGAGAGTCTTTCTTTTGAAACAGAAGCCATTGACTCTTTTGAAGTCCCCACTTAAATACAAATATTAGGTTGTATTAAAAGTAATGGCAAAAACCACAATAGCTTTTGCACCAACCTCTAATATCTTGAGAGGAATCTGCCTTATGCCTTTCTCAGGGGGTGACATGGGCAGGACTGGGGCGGTGCTGTATGTACTAGTTGACAGGCAAAAGGAAGCAATTTCTAGTTCTTTCTGAATTAGAATTCACAGTTTATGTGTCAAGAACTGTGCTAAGCACTTTCCTATGCTTCATTTCAGTTAATTTCATTGGCATATCACCACATACAGCTAATATCAGCATCTGTATGTTGCAGACCAGGAAAATTAGATCCAAAAAGCATAAGCAAAATGCCTTAGTCACATAGCCAGTACATGGGGTAAGGGTTTTAAACTTGGGTTTCCTGACATCTTGCCCCATGATGTGGAACAGCAGTGATATTTCCCTGCCCTCTTCTTTCTCTCCTCTCTTCCAAGCTGAGTACAACATTTACAAATTCTGCCATCTGTATCCTTCCCTGATCTGCTTGTGGTCTATGGCTGTCACCTCCTGTCCCACCTGTCTTTTGCCCCGAACTTCATCTCTCCCTGCCTCACCATCCCTCCCAATCCCTGGCAAAGTTTGCTGTAGCTTTACACCTTTTTCCTTGAGGAGAGACAAATAGGCCTTGCAGTGTGTCCAAGGAGCCACAGTGTTTCTGAGGAGGGTGGTGGGGCTCAGGAAGGGCTACAGGAACAGTGGCTATTATAATAGGGCTTTCAGGGCTGGGCTAAGCATGGTGCACACAGAATGACTTGACTTTTGTCTCTTAATCATTTCCTGGTCCATTTGGCTGGTTCCTGCCATTGAAATCCTGTAATAAAGGGCCATTGTGCTTCTTTCCCAAATAGAATTCGGTCTGTCATTCCAAATGCAGATAGGAGCCCCGCCTTTTAGTCAGCATGTTCAGTGCCACTGTCCCCGCAGCTCCTCATTCTCGCCTAACAATAGCAGCCAGGTGCTGCCAAGAGCATGATTCTGCACAGCTGTAGGCCTCCAGGAGGCACTGGGGCTCGACACCCTCTCAGGGAGTGCTTGATTCCTTGCCTCACACTTGGGGACCTCTAGGCCAATCTGGGGTGGAGGGTAGACTGATGATGGAGCCCCAGGGCCAGAGACCTTAGTGATCTGCCTGTATTTGCAGCCTTCCATCTCATTCCTTGAATCAGACCCTTGAGGTAGGGCACTGGAAGCAGCTAAGCTCTCTGGAAGACGTTACCCCTTAGAACAGGGCTTCTCAATCTTCAGTGTGTGGGAATCATCTGGGGATCTTGTTAAAATGCAAGTTTAGATTCAGCCTGAGAGTCTGTATTTTTACTAAGCTTCCAAGAAAGACCAATGTTGCTCCAAGGGCCCTGTTTTTACTAGCAAGGGCTCAGGAACTTGCTCAGTATGGTCACTTCAACTTTCAATTACTTATGTGTGGGACTAGGGCCTGAATTTCATTGTCAGGAAGAGTTCCACGCATTCATTCATTAATTCATTCATCCAGTAAATATTCAAAGAGTATCTACTATTGTTTTGGAGGGATAATGCCACAGGAACAAAAATAGAATATACCTGATTGTAACTGGTCAGTGGTGGAAGCAGGCAATTAAGCTGATAATTAGGTATAGTGCATCAGGTGAGATAAGTGAAGTGATAGAGGAAGTACTTCCCAGGAGCAGGATCCTTGAAAAATACATCTGTTGCTGAAAAAAGCAGAGGTAGTGGGAGCCAGGAGAACAGAGGAAAAGGGAGAGCCAATGGTCTGCTTAGTCTTGATGGAGCAGTAAGTCCAGAAAGGGGAAAGGGAACCAACATGGCCTGCTGGGGTCCTATAATTTGGTACTTCACATGGGACCTGGGTTTTCCTGTTAGTTGCTCATGCGGGGAGAGTTTGCCTGGCTCTGCTCGGTTTAAATTCTTCTCTCCCTACTCCCTTCCTCCCTCATTCACCATTCCTAGGGTCCTCAGAGGATGTGACCCAGAAGCTCCATAGATCCCACCCTTTCAGCTTTCAGTGGTTTTAAGCAGTAAGACAAGATGGTCCCATGGTTTAACTGAGGTTTCATTGAACATCCCATGAACCAATCCATTTCTGACTATTGTGGCCCTTGCACAATTCCTGGGATAGGACCTGGGGACAACATAAATGACACCCCTACCCCCAAATTATCCCTCCCTTTTTGTTTTTAACCAGTGCCCATTTTCATCAGGTGTCTACCCAGGAATCTTTGAATTCCTTGTAGCAGCCTGATGGTAGGGTGAATCTTAGGGTAATGTGAGCTCAAATATGACACCACTATGTTTTAAAATATTAACAAATTTAGTTCTTACAAGAAGATCCTGATGGGCAGTATTATTGTTTCTACATTACATTTGAGCAAAGGGAGGTGCACACAGATAGATAAGCACTGCAGCTTTCCTAGCATCACTGGGCTGGTGGTGGCCAGCGTGTCAAGGCTCCCCTTAGCTGACTGGGTGAGGACCGTCCTCTAGTTCCAAGAGCACCGGGCTCAGGTGGGAAGCCAGATTCCAGTCTCAACTCTCTGCTTGTTGGGAAGTTTACTCACTTCTCTGGGCCTCAGTCTTGTCCTCTTTCAAGAGAAGACTGTGTATTGTTAGGGCTCTTGCCAGCTCTAACTCACCATGGCCCTTACAGGTATGAGTTGTTATAATGATCAGTTAGGGGCTGACAATAAAGCCCCTTTGCTGCACTCAGGGGAAGTTGAATGATGAGGAGCCTGCTTTGTTCTCCACTGCTTCCTGCTGCCTTGTCTTCCTGCCTCCTGCCTAGGCTGTTTCTGAAGCCTGTTCCTGGCTTGCCCCACCTAGTCAGCTGTCTTGGCATTCATCTCTGTTATGGTTTGGATGTTTGTCCCCTCCAAATCTCATGTTGAAATGTAACCCCCAATGTTGGAGGTGGCGGCCTGGTAGGAGGTGGCTCCCTCATGAATGGCTTAGCCCTATCCGCTTGGTGAAGAGTGAGTTCTTGCTCTGGTAGTTTATGTGAGATCTGGTTGTTTAAAAGAATGTGATACCTCCATCTCTCTCTTGCTCTTGCTCTGACCATGTGACACATTGGCTCCCCTTCACCTTTCACCATGGTGTAAACTCCCTGAGGCCTCCCCAGAAGTGGGTGCCAGCACCATGCTTCATGTAAAGCCTGCAGAATCATGAGCCAATTAAACCTTTTTTTCTCTGTAAATTAGCCAGCCTCAGGTACTTTTTTTTATAGCAACGTAAGAATGGCATAACACAAAATTAGTACTGAGGAGTGGGGCATTGCTATAAAGGTACCTAAAAATGTGGATCCAGCATTGGAACTGGGTAATGGGCAGAGATTGGAAGAATTTGGAGGTTTCAGAAGAAGACAGGAAGATGAAGGAAAGTTTGCAACTTGTACACTGGCTAAATGGTTGTGACCAAAATGCTGATAGAGATATTGAAGTCCAGGCTGATGAGGTGTCAGATGCAAATGAAGTTATTAGGAACTGGAGTAAATTCACCCAAGTTATGCTTTAGTAAAGAGCTTGGCTGCATTTTGTCCAGGCCCTAAGGCTCTGTGGAAGTTTGAACTTAAGAGTGATGACCTAGGGTATCTGGCAGTAGAAATTTCTAAGCAGCAAAGTGTTCAAGAGGTGGCCTAGTTGCTTCAAACAGCCAATGTTTATATGTGCAAGCAAAGAAATGACCTGAAACTGGAACTTATATTTAAAAGGGAAGCACAGCATGAAAATTTGGAAAATTTTCATGCTGGCTGATATGGTTAGGCCGTGTCCTCAGCCAAATCTCATCTTGAATTCCCATGTGTTGTGGGAGAGACCCAGTGTGAGATAATTGAATCATGGGGGGAAGTATTTCCTGTGCTGTTCTCATGATAGTGAATAAGTCTCATGAGACCTGATCGTTTTATAAAGTGGAGTTCTCTCTCTCTTTGCCTGCTACCATCCATGTAAGAAATAATTTGCTCCTCCTTGCCTTCCACCATGATTGTGAGGCATCCCCAGCCATGTGGAACTGTAAGTCCATTAAATCCTTTTTCCTGAAGAGATCACCCAGTCTTGGGTATGTCTCTATCAGCAGCATGAAAATGGACTAATAAACAGGCCATGTAGCAGGAAAGAAAATCATTTTCAGGAGAGAAGTTCAAACACGCTGTGGAGCAACCACTTGCTAGGGAGATTAGCCTGACCTAAAGGGAGCCAATTGTTAATATCTGAGACAATGGGAAAAAGACCTTGAAGGCACTTTAGAAGTCTTGGGGTGGTCCCTTCCATCATAGGCCCAGAGGCCTAGGAGAAAAGTGGCTTAGGGGGCCAGGCCAAGGGCCTTGCTTTCCTGTGCTGCCACATTTCTTGCTGCATCCTGGCCACTCTGGCTTCAGCCATGACTCAAAGGGGCCAAGGTACAGCTTGGGCTGCAGCTCTAGAGGGTGCAAGCCATGCCTTGGCAGTTGTCACGTGATGTTAAGTCTTCAGATGCTCAGAATGTAAGCATGAATGAGGCTTCCACCTAGATTTCAGAAGATTATAGAAGAGCTTAGTGCCCAGGCAGAAGACTTTTGCAGGGTGGAGCCCCAACAGAGAAACTCTACTAGTGCAATGGCAGGGGGAAATGTGGGATTGGAGCCTCTACACAGAGTCCCTACTGGGACACTGCCTAGTGGAACTATGGGAAGGGGGCCACTGCCTTCCAGACCCCAACATGGTAGATTGGCAGCTTGCAAACTCTGCCTGGAAAAGCCACAAGCACTCCACTCCCACCCTTGAGAACAGCCATGTGTGCTGCACCCTGCAAAGCCACAGGGGTGGGTCTGCCCAAGGCCTTGGGAGCCCACCCCTCATACCAGGGTGTGGGACATGAAGTCAAAGGAGATTATTTTGGAGCTTCGTAAAGCAATGACTGTCCTGCTTGGTTTTAGACTTGTGTGGTGCCTATTACTCCTTTCTTTTGGTGAATTTCTTTCTTTTGGAACGTGAATGTTTACCCAATGCTTGTGCCACCATTGTGTCTTGGAAGCAAATAAGTTGTCTTTGATTTTACAGGCTGATGGTGGAAGGAGAATGAGTCTCTGATGAGACTTAGGACTTCAGACTTGATGCTGGAAAGACTTAAGACTTTGGGGAACCACTGGAAAGGTATGATTGTATTTTGTACTGTAAGAAGGACATGATATTTGGGGGCCAGAGATGAAATGATATGGCTTAGATGTCTGTCCCCTCCAAATCTCATGTTGAAATGTAATCCTCAGTATTGGAGATGGGGCCTAGTGGGAGATGTTTTTGTCATGGGGGTGGATCCCTCCTGACTCTCTTAGCCCCATCCTCTAATGATGAGTGAGTTCTTGCTCTGGTAGTTCACATGAGATCTGGTTGTTTAAGAGAGTGTGATGCCTTCTCCCTCTCTCTCTTGCCATGTGACATACTGGCTCCCTGTCACCTTCTGCCATTATTGTAATATTAGTGAGGCCCTCAGCAGAAGCAGATGACAGCATCATGCTTCCTGTAAAGTCTGCAGAACCACAAACCAATTAAATCTCTTTTATCTGTAAGTTACCTAGCCCCAGATACTTCTTTATATCAATGCAAGAATGGCCTAATATAATCTCACTTGCCACCTCCACTACTAAGCCATTCACAACTTGTGCTTTCAGATATCCATCTATCTGTTCATCTACCCTTCCTTCCATCCATCCATCCATCCATCCATCCATCCATCCATCCATCCATCCATGTTACCCACTTCTTCCTGATTAAGCTGCCAAATTAGGCTACCCTGTTTTTTCATGTCTAGATGAGATTAATTTAAAGCCCTAGCCCAAGGATTCTGGAGTATCCAGAGCCTCACAAGCTTTTCATAAATTCCCAGGGGGCTTATTAATTGTGGTCACTTCTGGCTCCAGCCTCCTTATTCTGAGCAAATTCAGACTAGGGATCCCCTTGCTTGTTGCTCATGTCTTCCCTGTTCTGCACCCCATTAACTCAGTTATAGAACTCAGCCATTTTTCTTAACATTCACCAGTCCAACCATTTACATAAGGCATTCACATTGTGACTATCTTGTAGGTATGGAATAATTTTAGCTCAGAAAAGGAAATCTCAATGTTACATATTACTATACCTAAATATCCCATGGTCATTTCCACAATTTGGGCTCATTTCACTTCATACTTGATTCCTTTCCTAAAATGAAATCTGATGACAGCTGTTAAAATAAGATACATATTTTTTCCTGGCTCCAAATTTATTCAACAGGAATTTATTTTAGAGTGGTCCAGGAACTGGGCCAGGCACTACACCAGGGGCTGGGGATATTGATGAGTCATGTCTGACTCATCCCTGGCTTCAAGAAATTTACAGTACAGTGGGGTGACAGTCACATGACTAGGTAAGTGCTGAAGGTGTTCCAGGTATGTGCATGGTACAGAGGCAGCTCAGAGGGAGGAGGAGTCTGCTCTCCCTCTTAGGTCCAAAACTGCTTTGATATTTGAACTAAGTCTTGAAGGTAGGTATTCATCAGGCAGATGACAAGAAGAAGAGATTTGTAGGCACAGAGAGCAGCCTGGACTAAGGTACAAAAGTATGCTGCTAAATGTTCACGTACCTGTTCTTGAAAAACAAAAAGCCTAGTGTCTGTTTATTGTAGTGACTTTTGATTTCCACGGTGTAAATATTCCCACCCAGGTTGATTTCAAGCTACCAAAGCAATATCACTGAATGCAGAGTTGGGAAGAGATGTGCACCCTTGGTCTCCATGAGCTGGTAAAAACCTGTGCCCACACCACTGAATGCAGAAGAGCTGAACACAGAGGGGTGCTAAATTTTGCCCTCAGAATGTAACTTCCTAAAGTCAGGGACTTTTGGTCTTTGGTTTACTCTTCCCTACCACTCTTAACAGTAGTCTGGGATGGAGTTGGCACTTGATAAATATTTGTTAAATGAATGAATGAATGGATGGAGGCTGTTATAAGGCCTATAATGTGTGTAGACTTTTGCCCCAAGGGTGTAGGAAGTCGGGGAACATTGCTAGAGGTAAGGAGGTCCCTGCAGAGTTTGGAGATTTACACAGATTGTTGTGAAAGCAGTGGGGAAGTGGGGGAGTGCAGTGAGGTGAGACTGGTGACAGTGAGAAGACTACTGCAATAATCCTAGCAGTAGTTCATTATGTCTGATAAGAGAGGGTGTGTGGGAATGGAGAAAAGGCAGAGATTTTAAATAGAATCTGATGTCATCAAGTTTGCATTTTAGATTAATCACTTTGCAGTACTATGAATGACTGGGTCTTTATTTCCCCACTTCGAATTGTTTTGTTGTTTCACTTGAATCATTTCACTGTCTAATCCATGCTTCCCTGGTTTTTGCCTCCGCTTGGTTATGCAGGACACTTTCTCCCCATGGTTTCTAGAGGCTGTCATTGATGAAAAGTCCTATCTGCTACCATACTGTGGCAGCCCTGTCATGGAGTAGACATTCTTCCTGCCAGTGTTGTGGGACTCATTTCCCCAGAACCTTGACCTTAAATGCTAAATAGAGTGGTGCAGGCAACATCTTTCCTTTATCAATGATAGAAACAGTACGTACAATGAGAGGCAGCAAGGGGCAGGTCCTCAGGAGTGGTTGGTCTCCTCTCCCACCGAAGTCCTGTCTTCTGCAAGCGGGCTTGTTGCAATTAGGCAGTTTGTTGCTCTGGGCCACCCCCATTCAGGCCTTTAGAGATTTGAGGGTCAGCAGCACCTCTTTCTCCATCTGTGTTATATTTTGTCAGGGGGGGACAGAGTAGACCTAATGCCTCACAGACTTCTAGTGACCCTGCCTGCCTGCCCCCAGGGTTTAAACGGGAGTCCATGGAAACTGACACAGGGGGCAAACACGAGTGACCAAGACCACAATACTGTGAGAGCTGCCCCTCTTATTTTGAGGAGAAGGTTTGTCTTACTGGGCCAATCTCATGCACCCAGCTCCTTCTTCCCTTAGTGGGAGGTTTCTCTCTTCTGCCGAGAGCAAGCTAACCCTGCCATGTCTGCTGGACAAGTGTACATACTGCTGTGCCTAGTGGTGCATCCTGCTGAGGGTCATGCTAGATGTTGAGTGCAGCTCTGTGTCCAGATCTCATTCCCTTTCCTTGACTTTGGGGCTTACTTTTTGCAGGTTGACCCTCAATCTTTCTTGGTCAGGAATGCTGTAATTCCCAACTTTGATTTTCTCCTTGTTTGGGTTAGAGTTACTTAGGTCAGGCTAAGGGAGAGACTAATAGGCCAGGCAGGAGTAATAGAGGGCTATGTGGTGCAGAGTGGGGCTGCTGCCTGGTCCCTCCCTCCCCACGGCTGACTTTCTAGTGAAGGGGGAGCAGAGGTTTTAGACCCTTCCTAACTCTCACTTTTGGCTATCGCTGAAAGGGTCTACATCCCCACATTCCAGGGGCTTTGAAACCGGCTGACTTCTTGCTCTTTAATAAAGAAAATTCACCGGGGGTTTATTTAATAACAGTCCACTCTCCCACTGTGCCTGCAGATTATTTGGCGATTTGGCTAGTTGAACTGTCAATCTTACATTCTTCTCATTTGATTTCCTCCCTAACGTCATTGTTTTTGGGGAGACTCAGATACTTCAATATAGTATAGCTTTCCATGTTATAAATTTTAAAGACTGAAAGTTTTTAATAATACTGGCTGGACTTTCTCCATTTAGGGCAGGCATACTTTACTACTTTATTGAGTCTACAGATTTTGGAGTTCGTCCTTTTCCATAGGTGAGCTTGGAACTGAGTGCCAAACTATTTTAGACTTATCCTGAAAGGCTGGGAGTGCAATGCCACAGACACCACTGAGCAGGGGAGCCACTTGCTTTATAATTTCTTAAGAGAGATTGCTTCTTAAGGAAGCTATAGTTCTATTCATCTCCCCAGTCACCCATTACTTATTTCTAGGGCAAAAATCAATCATCCCTGTTGCTCCTGGGGTGATACGGGAAATCTTCAGGAAGAAAGATGACACTACTTCACAGCTATGACAGTTGTGAGTCATGGGGACTGGGATGTGCTTCCAATGGGCCCTCTGATGTTACTGGCCAGTGGGCATTGCCCCAGGCCTGCCTTCCTTGGGCTGAGGAGCTGGCCTGGCCAATTGCCTGTTCCCTTCAGCTGCTGGCTTCTGGGCTCCAAATAGCCTCAAGCCTTTACTGAAGATAGAAACAGGAGGTGCAATGAGAGGCAGCAAGTGCGAGGATTTGTGAGGCATCAGCTTGGATATCCTATCTCACATGGGACTCCACATCTACCACGCTTTCCACCTGCCACTTTGCCATCCTCTCCAGGGCTTGGCTTGGGAATAAGCCTTCTCACCATCCCTCCTCCCATCTGCTCTGTTTTGGAGGTTGAGTCCACAAAGCCTTTTGGCTCTTAAAACTCTGTCAGGACAATCACTCCCTTTCTTAGAGACATTCATTGTCTTTGATGATTAGGGTTCTGGGTTACTGTTACCGCAGCCCATGGTTATGGGTACTTGTGCTCAGAGCCTCTTTCACCTTTGCTTGGAAGGGTCTTATTCAGGCCTCAACATCCCACAGTGGAAGGGCTCAGTCTTGCTCCTGGGTGGAAAGATAATACTGAGGCCTGGCTTTAGTTCTCCCATCCTCAGAAGAAGAGAAAGTCAAAATCTTTTACTTTTTATTTTTTTATTTTTACCAGTAGCATGATTTCCTTGAAGAGCTCCCATGTAGTCTAAAGAATTTTTCAATTTGGCACGGGTTTTGCTGCAGGAAACTTTTTTTTTCTAACTGTAACCTCTAAACCTCATAGTAACCTAAAGAATATCCCAGTAATTCACCTAGCTTACTCTCCTTTCTCCCTAGAGTGCAAATCTTGCAAAACTATCTAGTGCTTATTCATACCCTTTTCCCAAAGTTTGTAGCTCAAGGCATCTTCTATTTTAGGTAGGAAGAGGAGAAGCCCATATGATCATGGTTTTCTGGATCACTTATCACAGTCTAATTATACAATTGTGCAACTGAGTTGTCTCAGTCAGGCAAGGCACAGTGACCTTGACCACCCAAGTCAGGTCAAGGAAAAAGGGGCTTATTATAAACATAGACATGGAAAGAAAGCACTGAACAATGGATAGGTTCCAAGAGATCTCTGTGAATTGTTTCCTCCAGGCTGTGCGCTCTGCCTCGTGTCCCTCCGCTATCCTCTCATCATTTGCATGTCTGTCTACAACTGTGCCATTGTCCTTTCTCCATGAGCTGACTTCCTCCGTTTACTCACAGGTCCTGCTGTCTCATGGTTTTGAGATGGTTTATTGTGACTTATCTCGTTTGAATTCTATATCGTGAACTTTGGGTTTCAATTCCCATTAACTGGCTTATCTCTCAGCCATAGTGTGCTGACCAATCCATGGGTGTCCACCTCTGCCTCGTCTGTTTTGGTTGGGAGGTGGAGGCCGTGTGGGACAAAACGTTGGTCTAAGTATCCAGGGCTATGCAGGGCATTGTCCCTCAGTAGGGACTATGAGCATGGCAAGCACATTAAAGTGGATTCATCCCAGCATTAGTTTTGTTATGATGAAGACTGGAGCTTTTCTCTCTCCTTTTCAAATAAAGGCAGGGAAGGAAGGTGGGTCTGTAAAGCAGGTGGACTCTGGGCATTGCTGTGGGTGCAAATTTTCCTTAGGAAGAGCCTGGTGATTTGTGAGGAAATGACCTCATTTTTAAAAAGAAGAATGCATCCAGGATCCTTATTATGTCTGCTGAGAATGACCCTTCATGGTCTCTGGAATCTGGAGCAGGTCGGGAGAGAGGTCAAGAAGGGCTGTTTCTCCTTTAACTCTCACCCAAGCTTGCCCAAAGGGGACCATATGACTGGCATTCATGGGCTAGTCAGAAGAGAGAAATGTAGTGCCCCTCTGTCTTATACCTGCTAAGGATGCTAAGAGGGGATGTGTCTTGAGAAACAGTATATAGAATCTGATGGGGAACAAAGGGAAAGATTTCTAGAGATCAAGAAAAGAGCTGCACAAAAAGAAAACACATTTTCGGTGGGGAGTTGTTTCCTTCCATGTGGCGGTGTGATTATTTTAGCCTCCGGAAAGAAGCTCCCTCACTCCTACCAGGGAAGAAAGAGGGGCTTAAGCCTCCTGGATTGAATGTGGAAAGATTCTACTGAGCATGCTCAGCTCGGCCTCGCCCTCTTTTTCATGGGGGGAGCTGTCCTTAGGGTCAGAAGTTTCTTCTGAGTCTCTGTCTCACCTGAGCAGTTCACTTCCTGCCACAGGAAACCTGTCCTGCATCAGCGCTTCCAGGGATTTTGTGGGTGTATCAGGCAGGATAGGCTAACCAGTGAAACAAACAACTTCCAAACATTCCATAGCAGAACAAAAATAAATGTTTGTTTCTCACTTATGTCACCGTTCAATGAGGATTGGTGGTAAAGAAACAGGCTCTATTCCATGCAGTAATGCTGAGACCTAGTGTTCTTCCATCTGGTGGCTTTGCCCTCTTTTAAGCCCAGAGAGTCCTCTTCTTTCAGCTTGCAAATGAGGGGAGGGTGTGAAAGCATGAAACACACTTGGGAAATTTTTATGGACCATGTTAGGAGGGTGCGCAGAATTTTTTTCCACCTTCCATTGGCCAAAATTCAATGACATGAACAGAGTTAACCATAAGGGAGGCTGAGAAAGATATAGTGTAGTTGTGCCCGGAAGAGGGGACGAACATAGGCATGGGTGAACAGTAGCTGTTTATGCCACAGTGGGGAAGATAAGTTCTAGAGTTCACTGTTAGCAGGCTTTCTTGCCTGCAGGCACAAGCCACATTTGTTAGTAATAAGGATGTTGTTTTAGTCTCTTCTCTGTTCTCTTTGTTTTATTTTATAATCTGTTCAAGATGCTCATGAGGAAAAAAGAAGTAATATTTGGACATCTCAACTCCAACATTTTGTGCATGGCCTAGGAACATTGAGAAATATAACAAAGCAGTTGGATAAGAAATTGGGATATATTTTGGACATTAATTTTCTTTGAACTTTTAATTACAAGGTGAAGAGAATATGATTTTGGACTTCAGCTCCTTTGGGGTTTAATATCTTTGTACATTAATCATTGAACTTAATCATTTAATTTTAATTTCAGAAAATTCATGATGAGAAGGAGTTTATATTCAAATTTGGAACATCTTGTAATTGGTATTTTATTGCTGGAGTACCTTTTTTAAATTTTTTTTATTATTATACTTTAAGTTCTGGGATACATGTGCAGAATGTGCAGGTTTGTTACATAGGTATACATGTGCCATGCTGGTTTGCTGTATCCATCAACCTGTCATCTGCATTAGGTATTTCTCCTAATGCTATCCCTTCCCTAGCCCTCCACCCCACGACAGGCTCCAGTGTATGATGTTCCCCTCCTTGTGTCCATGTGTTCTCATTGTTCAACTGACACTTAGGAGTGAGGACATGCGGTGTTTGGTTTTCTGTTCCTGTGTTAGTTTGCTGAGAATGATGGTTTCCAGCTTCATCTATGTCCCTGCAAAGGACATGAACTCATCCTTTTTTATGGCTGCATGGTATTCTATGGTGTATATGTGCCACATTTTCTTTATCCAGTCTATTGATGGGCATTTGGGTTGGTTCCAAGTCTTTGCTATTGTGAACAGTGCTGCAATAAACAAATGTGTGCATGTGTTTTTATAGTAGAATGATTTATAATCCTTTGGGTATATACCCAGTAATGGGATTGCTGGGTCAAATGGTATTATTGGTTCTAGATCCTTGAGGAATCACCACACTGTCTTCCACAGTGGTTGAACTAATTTACACTCCCACCAAAGTGTAAAAGCATTCCAATTTCTCTACATCCTCTCCAGCATCTGTTGTTTCCTGGCTTTTTAAGGATTACCATTTAACTGGCGTGAGATGGTATCTCATTGTGGTTTTGATTTGCATTTCTCTAATGACCAATTGATGATGAACTGTTTTCATACATTTGTTAGCTGCATAAATGTCTTCTTTTGAGAAGTGTCTGTTCATATCCTTTGCCTACTTTTTGATGGGGTTGTTTTTCTTGTAAGTTTGTTTAAGTTCTTTGTAGATTCTGGATATTATCCCTTTGTCAGATGGATAGATTGCAAAAATTTTCTCCCATTCTGTAGGTTGCCAGTTCACTCTGATGTTAGTTTCTTTTGCTGTGCAGGAGCTCTTTAGTTTAATTAGATCCCATTTATCAATTTTGGCTTTTGTTGCCTTTGCTTTTGGTGTTTTAGTCCTAAAGTCTTTGTCCATACCTATGTCCTAATGGTATTGCCTAGGTTTTCTTCTAGGGTTTTTATGGTTTTAGGTCTAACATGTAAGTTTTTAATCCATCTTGAGTTAATTTTTTGTATAAGGTGTAAGGAACGGGTCCACTTTCAGTTTTCTGCATATGGCTAGCCTGTTTCCCCAACATAATTTATTAAATAGGGAATCTTTTCCCATTGCTTGTTTCTGTCAGGTTTGTCAAAGATCAGATGGTTGTAGATGTGTGGCATTATTTCTGAGGCCTCTATTCTGTTCCATAGGTCTACATATCTGTTTTGGTACCAGTACCATGCTGTTTTGGTTACTGTAGCTTTGTAGTATAGTTTAAAGTCAGATAGCTTGATGCCTCCTTGCTGTAGTATCTTAATGTCGTCATTGAATTTCACTGTAGAACATATGATGGTCTATATTTACAGTGACCATATAATTTATTGCCCAAACTAGATAGTTTTGAGAGAGAAAAGAGGCTATATTAATAATTTTGCTGGGATAACAAGCAAAAACCTGGACTGTCTTGGGTGCATTGGTGTGTATGGTCACCCCAGTTATATTGGACAATGCAGAAGGGCATACTTAGGAAAGAGAAATGGAATAAGGAATGGATTTGCAGTCTTGTAGAAATTTAATTAGTAAATTTTCTGACCCGCATCAGAGCTCCCTGGGGATGAATTCTAACTTGTCCACTGATGTTCCCAAAAGTATCTACAGAGAAGCTGTATGAGTTAGGGTCCATCCAGGCAAGGAAAGAGAAACCACACCAAGTATTTTAGATAGAGAGACTCAATGCAGGGAACTGATCCCACGGCTATTGGAGGAATGAAAGAGCAGGAAGGAGGAGTAACATAGTCTAACTGCAGAAAGCTGCTAATATTCCTAAGACTGGAGGAACAAAAAATAAAGGGTAGAGTTATCCTAAGAGTTCAGAGGAGGGCCCAGGGCTGATGCTGGGACTCTGGGGGTGAGCTCCATGCAACTGATGACAAATAGTGCCTGGATGCTGCTAGTAACTGAGGAGATGGCAAGGCTGGGGCTTGGAGGAAGAACTGCCCATTGCCACCTCCTGACTCCCACTCCTGCAATTAAGCTCTTGCTTGCTTCCAGTCTCCTGCCTATCTCCTTTTGGCAGACAGGAAGTCAACGGTTGAGGTAGTCTGAGAAAATTGGTTTGCAAAGTACTCACCCCACCATCAAGAGAAGTGAATAGAAGGGTGGCTTTGGAGCTGAGAAACAATAAGGAAACAAAGGGCACAGGTGCAATGGTTGGCACTGGGGGAGTGCCTGTTGAAGAGGGAGCAGAATGCTCTCGCTGGAATTTCTGAACTCTGAGGATCACCACAGGCTTAAATTGAGCATGGGCTTAGGAGTTGAATGCAAATGAGTTAAGAACAAACTGTTGGGGATATCAGGAGTGGGTTCTTCTTTTCCATTCCTGATGTCTTCTTTTGCTGTGGAGATATCACATTCCCAATTCCTATTTGCCCTTCAGTCACTCTGATGAAAAGGAATGGCTGAACCATGCATCATAAATTTGCAGAGAATAAACCAAGCATGCTCACCTCTGCCTTCCCCTTCTCTTGGGAGTAGGCTGCTTACAGGAAGCTGATGTTCTCCTCTGCCCTTCCATGTCTAAATATTACCTGTGCGTTCATTAACCTAATATTTATTGGTATCTACTCTATTTTGGGTGTGGTTCTGTCCTTGGGAATACAGCATTGAATAAAACAAAGATCTTTGTCTCATGGGAGATATCAACAATAAACATAGCCAATAAGCACATTGTAAAGTATGTTAGAAAGCAATACATACTACTGCAAAAGAAAAATGCCGGATGGTCGGGCATCCAGATTGCTGGGCTGGCAGCTGCAGTATTAAACAATGTAGTCTGGGTGGGCCTCTCTTAGAAAGCACCATGTGGGCAAAGATCTGAGGAAAGCAAGGATGTTGGACAAGCAGATATCTGAGGGAAACATATTCTCAGAAGGGGAACTGCTCAAGTTCCTGGGGAGGTGGCTCAGGGGCTCATTCTGACAAACATGAGTGCTGTTTGTTGCTCAAACTCAGAACCCTGGCAAATGCCATTGACCTTGAGGTGACTCTTGACTATTCTCTTCTTCAATTCAAGCAATCACCTGTCGCCAGTGTGAGTAGGGCATTGGGCTCTTGCCTCCAGCAGAGGCAGATTTAATCACCAGGTGAACCTGCTGAGGTGTTTGTTGCCTGGAATGAAGCCTCAGTCAGCATTGGCTATAAGTTAGCGCTTCCACTAGCTCTGCAAATGGATGCAAACAGTCCCTTAGCTTGCCTGCCTCATCCAGCTCAGCTTTGTGTCCAAGAGAACAGTGTTACAGCAACGGCTGTCTATTGGCAAAGAAAGGAGCACACTGCTTTTCTTTGAAGAGATCAACAGATGCTAGAAGAGATTTTCCCCCCTATCTACATAAAGACTGGACTAGTTTTCAGTTCTCTTACCAGGGAGAACAATTGTTTCTCCTCTCCCTCCTCCTGCCTCTCAATCATGAAGTTTCCTCATCTGCCTAATTCTAGACTTACCAAAGAAGAAAACAATGACTTCTGGTCCCTTCCCTGAGTTTTCATTAACTGAACCCATATCACAAGAAGGAAGACTAAAGTCTATCAACAAACCTGGACAGACTTTTGTCTCAAACAAAAGTCTGGTCTGTGAGCCCAACAGACTCTGTCCTGGACCATTGTTTTCTTCAAGCCCACCAAATTCCTAAAAATCATTTATTATTCCCCTAAAATCATCCACACTTCCCCATCTCTCTTTCCCCTAAGAAGAAGGCTCTACAAGCATCTGTACCCATTGAAGTATTGGCCAATCACTCTGATTTTCCCCTTGTGCATAGGAGTAATACATTTGAATGCTTTTTCTCTTATTTTTCTGCCATTTTATAACTTGATTTTTCAGTGAAGCCTCCAAGGGCAAAAAGGAAGCTTTCCCTTCATTGCTACAAATCTTTAAAAATTAAATTTTTTATTTATTGCTGCTATGTGGAAATAATATTGATTTTTGTATCCTGCAACCTTATTAAACTTTTTGATTAATTCTAATAATTTATCTGTATATTATTTTGGATATTCAGCTATATATTTGTATCTATATTGTCAGTTTTTATTATTCATTATGAAACCATATACCTTTTATCTTATTTTTTTTTCTTGTTTTACTGTATTGGCTAGGATCTCTTACAATGTTGAATAGAAGTGCTGATGCTGGCATTCTTTACTCATTCTTTATTTCAAAAGGAACATCTTCAAAACTTCACCATTAAGTATAGGTTTCCTGTAGCTTTCTTGCAGATAAACTTTAAGGTTTAAGAAATTGTCTTCTATCCCAAGTTTGTGAATATCTTTTATCATAATTGGAGGTCAAAAATTTTTATCAAACATTTTTTTTCTGCATCTGTTGAGTTAATATGTTGTTTTATCCTGTAATCTGTTAATGTAATGAGTTGAGTGATTTTCTAATAGTAAGCCAACATTGCATTCCTGGAATGAAACCAGTTTTGTCACATATGTTAGCCTTGTTATGTTTTGCTGGACTTGATTGGTAATTTTTTTTTGAATTTTTGCATGTATTTTTATGGCAAAATTGACTTGCAATTTTTTTCTTGTAATGCCTTTGTAGCATTTGATATTGAAGTTTCTTTAGCCTCATAAATAATCTGAAAAGTCACATTTTTTCTATTTTACTGAAGACTATAAAATTGGTGTTGCTTTGCCTTATATTTTAGTAGAGCTCACCAATGAAGACATTCTCTTTCTTTAGCAGTTATGCTACTATTCTGATTTTGTTTCTTCTTGGGTCAATTATATGTTTTCCCATTTATCTATATGTTCAATTTGTTTTGACATAAGCTTGATCATAATATCTTTTTATTATCTTTTGATTGACTCTAGGATCTATAGTGATATCATTTAAAAAATACTGTTTATTTGTGCCTTCTCTCTTTTTCTTCCTTTGATCAGTCTCACCAGAGGTTTATTAATTTAATTTTTTTCAAGAACAGAATTTGATCTTTGTTGAGGCTTTTTATT
>NW_026652276.1:134154920-134213001 GCF_009828535.3 Hylobates moloch
GAGTGCAATGGTGCGATCTCGGCTCACTGCAACCTCCTTCTCCCGGGCTTAAGTGATTCTCCTGCCTCAGCCTCCCAAGTAGCTGAAATTACAGGCGGCCCGCCACCATACCCGGCTAATTTTTGTATTTTTAGTACAGACGGGGTTTCACCATGTTGACCGGGCTGGTCTCGAACTCCTGACCTCAGGTGATCCGCCCTCCTTGGCCTCCCAAAGTGCTGGGATTACAGGCGTGAGCCACCATGCCCGGCCGTGTAAAAATATTAATATTGAGTCACCTCCTTGGAACAGCTTTGGAGTCTCCGAGCAATCTGAAAACCATGAGACCAGATGATATAAGACTCCACCCACTTTAACATTCTGTAAGCCTGGAATTGCACTTTTAAAATGTTAACTGGACCAGCCCTGTTGTGAATAATGTATTCTTAAAATGCAATTGCAGAGAAATGAGGCATGGGTTTTTCACGTTTCCAAAAACACAGATTGGCACCTAAACAGTTATGGCCCTCTCCCTTCAATTAAATGCAATTGGAAAGCTTCAGGGAACACTAGTCGATCTGCATATAAGATAAGGTATATTCAAATGATGACGAAAAAATTAGAGTTGCCAGCAGGTCTGTAGCTCACCTAAGATAATTCTAGAAGAGCAGAATCACTTTATTTCCTGCTAAAGATATTTTTGTTTTCCTTTTTTCTCTCAGACTCAGGCTTGTGGCCTTTTCTGATTGACGCTGTGAATGCAGTTGGAAGAGGCAAAGTCATTTCTGTATATGAGTATACAGAATTTTCCAAACAAAGCTAGGAAGTTTAAGCTGCGTGTTGGGCTGATTTAAAAGGGCCACTTTTTTCTCATGATTATCCACAAATGAAAGTCATTAAAAAGGTGTTATCATTTTCTGGGGGAAAAGGTGGGAGATGTTGCTTAGTGAAAGTAAACTTCAACTAAATTATGTTCCACATGCACCCTGCAAGTAGAGAAGTTTTTACCATTCATATTTAATTTAGTTCAGTAAAGTATAGACACTTATTTTCTATAGTATGGCTGAATATAGTAAGCACACCTACTCTGGCTCTCCTAAACTTTCTCCTGTCCCTGATGCCATGCAATAATGTAACCGTAGACTTTTTGACATCTTGGTGCAGGAAGTAAGCACCTTTATTTTAGGTATCATCCTGCTGGCTTCTCTGATTCCACATGGGCATCAAAGGCTACAAACAGTAACGTCACAGCACTAAGCTTCTAATTTTCTCCAAGAGCTCAAACTGCATTTCTCAGTTGGGAAATGATATTTCTCTGCATTCATAGTGATAGATAGGGAAGTCACACCTTTAAAGGGCAAATGACTCAGCATTAAGTCACTGAGTCATTAGTCCCCTGGGGAAAGAATTCCAGAAGCTCTCAGTTTCTGGACCCAATCTCAGAGATTCCTCCCTGTGTCTGGGAGGAACCACCAAGATCCTCTGCTCCAGCCTGATTTTGTCCGCATCTTGCAGATGAGACCATTGATACCCAGAGGTGTGAAATGATTTGTTCAAGGTCATAAGACTATTAATTACCAGTGTTTTCTTCCTTTCTTTCTTTCTTTCTTTTTTTTTTTTTTTTTTTTTTTAGGTGGAGTCTCGCTCTCTCACCCAGGTTGGAGTGCAGTGGCGTGATCTTGGCTCACTGCAAGCTCCGCCTCCCGGGATCATGCCATTCTCTTGCCTCAGCCTCCTGAGTAGCAGGGACTACAGGTGCTAGCCACCACGCCCGGCTACTTTTTTTGTATTTTTAGTAGAGACAGGGTTTCACCGTGTGTTAGCCAGGATGGTCTCGATCTCCCGACCTCATCATCCACCCACCTCAGCCTCCCAAAGTACTGGGATTACAGGCGTGAGCCACTGTGCCTGGCCAATTACCAATATTTTCATAATGCTTAAATCATGTTTCCCCAAGCTCAGCAAATACATGGAAATGACAATTCCAGAATCCATACCAATATAAAGCAAGTTTCATTTAAATGGTAGATTATCCTGCAGCAACCTGTACCGTTATCTTATTGATCTCCAGTCTTCTCAGGAAATGAGAGAGACAGCACCACAACAACTAAAAAATCATGTTCACAGTTTCTACAGATCACAACGTCCCTCACTCCACTCTCTCCTTCACTTTGAGACTCTACTGATGGGTGAGGTAGGCGTGTAATGTATTTTGCAGACCAGACTTGACAAAGATTGAAAGCATCTGTCAAGAGAACCTGGTCCTCCTGTTTTGCCATGTAGGACATCTGCCAGATTTTGCTCTGCTAATTGGCTCCTGTGCAGGCAGCTATTTTAGCAACAGTTCTGTGGGTCTTCTGTGGCACATCTTGATTTAAAGTGAAATGTTGAAAAGCATTTCTCAACTGCTCAAAGCTTCCAGAGTTGCTCAAGTTTAGCTGATTGGACAGAGAAAGAGGCAGCCTTCAAAACTGTTGTGTAGAAATAAAACTAGATTATTTAGCCTCCTCAAATTCAGAGAATAATTCTCTGAGAGATGGTGAGTGAGGAGTCTGATTTCCTCCTAAAGAGATACTTTCCCTAAGGTCAGATCGAATTGAAAAGGGTTTATGAAAAAAAAAAAAAAGCCCACATGACCTTAAACATGCAGACTTTGAGTTGACACCATAATGAGGAATGGAGTGCTATTAAAATATACTGAATGATTTAATGACTCCACTAGCAGTATGCCAAAAAAAAAAAAAAAAAACCGATTTAAGCTCTGAATAATTCTGGGAAGGAGGATTTTGCCAAGGAGATTTTAATGTCAAGAATATACGTGAAGCTAAAATAAGGGCTCACGTGCATCCCGGAGCCCTGGGTGGGATGTATATATGATCAAATGAAATTATTTCACTTCCACTTGTGGAAAAATCTGATAGGCGAAATTGACTAGAAAACATTTAGTCATATTTCACTTGGATTATGCTCATAAGTACCAAACTCCAGATCTGTCAAAATAAGCCCCACCAGCACTTCCCAACCGAGGTGCTAGACAAAGGCTGTGACAGGCAAAAACGATAAAGAGCTTAGAGAAACATTAAGCCTGGAAAAGCCGCAGGAACCTAGCTCCTAACTAAAGAGAGGGTTCAGGGATTTAAAAACAGGAAGACTTGTCCTTGAGGTGTGAGGAATGGAGCCCAGAGCAGCCCAAGTGTTAAATACAGAGTGAGGGGTCTTAGAAAGCCTCAAGGACAGGCCGGCGCGGTGGCTCATGTCTGTAACCCCAGAACTTTGGGAGGCCAAGGTGGGCAGATCACGAGGTCAGGAGATCGAGACCATCCTGGCTAACACGGTGAAACCTTGTCTCTACTAAAAATACAAAAAATTAGCCAGGGGTGGTGGCGGGCACCTGTGGTCACAGCTACTTGGGAGGCTGAGGCAGGAGAATGGCATGAACCCGGGAGGTGGAGCTTGCAGTGAGCCGAGATCGCACCACTGCACTCCAGCCTGGGCGACAGAGTGAGACTCTGTCAAAAAAAAAAAAGCCTCGAGGACATGTGTGTTCTAGGGACCAGCTCTCAGACGCTGGAAGTCAGGGGCTCATGGCTTTTTAACACAACTTGTTTTCTATCAGAATCAGTATCCCTTCATTTCACCTTGTTCTAGAGGGCCAACAGCATGCCCTTTCCACAAATCATTTGTTGATGGATGGAATAGGAGATGCAGTTGGCTGCTGCCAGCACACCCATCTGCAAACCGAGGCTATCTGCAGAAGAGGTGCAAAGCGCCAATGCCTGGAAATGAATTTGTTGGCATTTCAAGGACAAACACTTTCTTGGCTACAAGCACTGAACCTCCAATCCAAAACTGGGGGAAAAGTATAGGCTTAATTAAGTCTTTTATTTTCTTCTATTGTAATGAGAATATTCATGTATAACCCAGCTACCTTTGTCCCCTCTGCTTGCCTGTCTACTCACTGGCTCCAAGCCAGGACGCTGGACCACTGATGCCTGTGTTCACTGGGTTCAGGTGCTGGTCAGTGGGAAGGAGGGCTGGGAATGGTGGGGAGGGAAGGCGTTTCCTTCCTGGCTGGCATGAATAACTCGGGAGTTCGTGTTGGCCAATACTTAATGCAGTGCATGCACTCATTAGAACATTTGTCTTGTGCATCTCCCAGGTGATGATGAGGGTGGGGTAAAGTTGGCTCTGGTTCCATGCACGTGCCCAAGCAGGTGATAAGGACCTGGGAGAGCTGATGGTGCTCAGCCTAGCACTGGCACTGCCCTAGGGTCTAGATGAATTCTAGCTTGGACAGAATCTGCATCTCATGCCTCTCAGTTCTCTCCTGGAATGTCATTCTGGAATCCTGTGATCTTCGCTCCCTGGAGAAAGTCAAAAAGCAGGGAGGGAAATAATTTGACCTAATGAAAAGGCAAGTAGACATGTTAAGAGACAATAGTTATGAAAAATATATTAAAGATCAGACAACTGTGCCAGGCACTTTACATGTAATACCCTGACCTTCCTTCACCATGACTCACAGCTCTCCTTCTCACTGGTCAGCACCAGAGCCCAGAGGACAGAGACATCATAGGCCAACAGGTAGACACTGCTATTAGCCCCATTTTACAGATGAAGAAGCGGAGGTTTATAGATGTTAAATAACTTGCCCAAGGTCACACATTGCTACAAATAAGCAATGGCAAGATATAAACTTCAACCACTGGCATTAAGCCCAAGACTTAAATCGTTCTCCTCTTGTATCTCCTATGGAATTCTCCACCTACCCTCTGTGGCTTATGCAGGAAAACAGCTAAAAAACAGCAGAAAAACAGAAGAATGACAATAACTGTGGGAGGGATTTAATTTCAGCTCTGCTAATTATTCATATAACCTCAATGATGTCATTAACCATGTAAGACTTACTTTGTTTATCTGTAAAATGGTAATAAGGCTCCATGTCCTATTATTGTCATAGAATTGTATTGAGGCAATTCATGTGAAGATGCTTTGAACAAAAGCAAGGTCTTCTAGATGTGTCATGATTAAGACGGTTTCTATAGGAGGTGTTGTGGTATAGGAAAAAGCACATCAGCTGTGGCCTGGGCCAGGGTTTGAATCAGCCATGTTAGTGGAATCTTTCTGACTCTCAAGCCTCTCATCTATAAAAGGGGGATTCTGTAACCTGCTGGAGAGTTTGGTCACGAGAAACCCACATGTTGGCGGAATCCCAGTGCAATGGCCATCAGTGTGTCTGACCCATGCAAGAGCTCCCCTTACCTGCAGGGGAAAGAGATGGAGCTGCTGAAGACACAGTAGATGAGGGGGTTGATGGCACTATTCAATGCTGGCAGGTTCTGAATGATCACAGAGGCATAGAAACGCTCCTGGGTGTCTGGAAGGAGGTTGAAATTGTCCAAAATGTCAAAGAGGAAGTATGGACTCCAACAGCAGATGAAGGCTGGGGGAGAAGAGAGCCATTAGCATCATAGCAGGTAGCAGTTGAGGGGTCTCTTTTGGTTGGTCGTGACTGGACTTTTACCTGGGAGGTTCTTTGGGACCTGGAATTTCTCAGAAATATTGGAGTTTGATGCTGTTCGGAGCATTGATGTCATATTCACTTAAGCACATACACACATACATATGGACACATCTTACAGACATGTTCCTAAAACTGAGCAAAGATCGTAGAGCTTCTCTATCCGTAAAGAAGAGTCAAATTTCTACTGCTGTGGATTCTTTATAGAAACCCCAGGAACAAGTGACTATGGCCATAGCCTCTCATCAAACACAGGGATCAGGAAAAAACAGCAAAATACTTTGAAGACTCTCTAGGAAAAGACAGAAGAACAGGAAGCATTTTGACCACAGAGTGACTGCTGGTTTTAGGTTATGTCAGGGAGAAGGGGTGATCACAATATTTTCTAAGCACACCCCACTTTAATGACAGTGTTCTCTTTCACCCCTAAGTTGGCCTCTGCAGAAAACACCTACACTATACCCTTCTCTAAATCCATTGGTATGTGTGAGACACCAGTTTATTTGGCTCCAAATTCTCAAAAGAAATGGATGAAAGGTGGGGATTCAGATGTGACGGTTAATTTTGAGACTACTTGACTGGGCTGCGGAGCGCTCAGATATTAGGTTAAATGCTATTCTGACTGCGTATGAAGACGTTTCTGGAGGAGAGTAACATTTGATCTGGTAGAGTAAGAAAAGCAGATTGCCGTCCCCTGTTTGTGGGCTGCATCCAATCTGTTGAAGGCCTGAGTCATAGAAAAAGGTTAAGTAAGAGAAGATTCACACTGCTTGCCTGTCTTCGAGCTAGGACATTGGTCTTCTCCTGCCTTCACACTTGGAATCAAACTGAAATGTACACCATCCACTCTCCTGGTTTTCAGGCCTTTGGACTCAGACTTGGACTAGAACCTACACCATTGGCTTTCCTGGGTCTCCAGCTTCCAACTGCACGGCTTGGGAATTCTCAGCCTCAGTAATCACCTGAGCCAATTCCTTCTAATAAAGCACGATCTCTCTCATTTTCCTCTGGAGAGCACAGACTACGACACAGAGCTAAACATTCATAAGTTGACTGGAAATACACGCATCTCTCATTTTCTTGCCATAAATTCTCCACTCCTTCTCCCACTTTCTCATCCATAGAATTTTTTCTCAGAGTAGAAGTTTGGCTTCCTTGGCTGTCTGCATGCAGGGACAAGCTTTCCGCCATAACTCTGTAATGTGGATTCTGTAACTTGTTGGGAATTTTGGAATGATAAACTGACTCGTGGGTCCCCTCTCGACCCCAGACCTTGGCAATGTATTAAAGAGGAGCAATTCAAACACAAAACCCACTAAGTGTTCTGGATTCTGGTTAATTAACACAAACACTGGCCCTGAACAGTATTTGGGGCACTAAGGGGGCAAATGGCCTTGTGTGCTTGGGTGTTTGCATGTGTGTGTAAGTCGGGTTGGAGGATTCTGGTTTTCACAGTGATACCAGTTCTCTGGCATGGTACACGCAGCCCAGCCAGCAAAGATTTGTATCTACTTTGAATGCCCATTCATGTAGAGGAGAACCCTCTGTATAGTTATCCCAGTCTAGAAACCTGACTTTGTTTTACACATAAACACAGATATTTTAAATAAATATTGAAATTTGTAGAAATGCAATTCTGTTGTAAATGGAGGAAAGATTACTTTGTTTAATTCAAAATTTTACAAGGATTTTTTCTTTTTGCCGGCTCAGAAAATCAAGTCACTGACAGTAATACCGCTTACATTTTTTTATGTCTCCATAAAAATACACCTGTAGTGGTTTTCATTGTGGCTGTTATTATGTCAAGGTGTAGGTGTGACTACTTCATTATTCTTCTAGTGTAGCTGTGCTTATATATTTACACATTAAAATTGGTATAAATTTTAATTAATAAAAATAGTATTATTTTATTTTAGATTATTTTCTTATTCCTCCTTTATATTATTTTTTGGGCAATATATTAATGTTTTAATTATCATGGTAGGTAGTATAAGTAGGCATTTTATTTCAAGGTGGAAAATGGACATTACAAAGTGTTTGCTACAGAAAAGGCCCTTTTGGTCTGATAGGGCTGTCAATATTTGCTGACCCTCTAGAGAATGTCCCTGCTTGCTGACAGAAGGGATCCCACAGGGCCTTGGAGTATGGTTGCTGATGACAAAGGGCTATGCTGGCTCTGGGACACACTTGTAAACATACATTTTCTAACTCAACATCCAGGGAACGTGCATCTGTGGTTCTGACTATCTGAGAAGACAGAGGAGTCTTTGATCTACTTCAGAAGCCTCTGAGAAAGTTTTTGAGCCCTGGTGGGTTGTATATGTTTTATCCCAGTTCCGCCTGCAGTGTTGTTTTGTGCCTACGTCCTGCTGGCTGAGTCATGCTGCGTGTGGTCTGTTTGGCATTTTGCAGTTGTGTTTCAGAAAGGTGAGAAGACTGTTCTGGTGCTTTGACATGCAGCTGATGGAAGATCTATGCTTCCTCGGAGCTTCAAGAGCTACCAGAGGGGCAAGGAGGGGATATTTAAGCTAAATAAAAAAGAAAATAGCACAAATCCCTTTCCTTCTTGCATAGTTTCATTCATTCATTCATTCATTCATTCTTTCATTCAACAAATGTTAATTGAGCAGTGTGTAGGAGACCCTATTTTAGGTCTTGGTGATGATATAAGTAACACAAAAGCCAAAGTCATTGCCCTCATAGATTTATTACTCCAACAGGGGAGACAGACTATAAGAAAATCAATCTATATCCTATAGTGTGAGGTAGAACCAAGAAGAAAAATAAGGCAGAGTAAAGACTAGAAAAAGGATATTTAAAAAGACTTATCAAGGAGCCCTCAGGGAGGTGGCGTTGTTGGGGAACAAATGAGGTTGGGAAGTAAGCCAGGGCACCACCGGAGAGCAGAGTATTTCAGACAGGAAATAGTACAAGGCGACTTTATGAGTCTTAAGAGTAGAGAGAAAGGAAAAGGAAAGGGCAGAAGACAGGAGGGTGGAAGGGCAGGTAAGGTGCCATAAGGGAGAAATTTGTAGTGAACCTAACATTAAATATTCAGATAAGGTGGAAAGGCACTTCTATCTTCTTTTTGCCTATGAACCCCAGCCCTGGGGAAGAGTGTGTCTTAAAGGAAGTGACTGAGTTAGCTGGTGATGTGAGCATCTGCTTCAGCTAGTTAGGTCCTAATCAGATTTTCTCCAAATTATTCAACCCATAGCCTTGGCAGGCAGCTGTATTCATAAGGAGAGGGATTAGGAACCAAATGTCAGCCCTTGAAGGAACCATGAATGGGCTGATGAGTTTCACACATTCCTTTCCAAACAGACCAATGTAGAAGTGCCCGTTGGCAAATTCCTTTCTGCCACCAGGTCCCAGGAGCAAACTTGCTTTTGGGATGTTCATACCACTTTACAGCTCAAGGAGGGACATTGCTTACCAAGAATGATGACGATGCTATACTTGATAGCCTTGATTTTTGCCTTTGAGATGAGTCCTCGGTTGTAGCTGCTGCACAGTTTCCCATCTGTAGATACGAGAGGGGCATAGTAAGAGGAAGTCTTCAAGATGTGAGTTTCTGTTTCTGCCAATAGGAACATTAAAGGTTAGACCCCAGTTTTCACTTATATCCTGTGCATTTATGCCCAGATGGCCTTCCTTGGAAATTTTTAGATTAAAGATGGTTCTGGGCTGGTTTCTGGAGAATGCTCAGTTTACACCTTAATATTATATGCAAATGGTATGGAATGCTCAGACTCTCTCAAGAGACTTGGTCAGATGGCCTGAACAGCTGTAGCTGAAATTAGACCATGTGACCATGCAGGAGCTGAGGCCTTCCCTGAGGAGTGCTACTCTCTGAGCCCTGGTTATGCTGAGACACCCATGCGGCCACTTTAGCAACCTAGGCAAAGTTACTTTCTAAAATAGTTGCCCCAGACAAATACATTCGTCAAAAAAAAAAAAAAAAAAAAAAAAAAAAAAAAAAAAAAAAAAAAAAAAAAAAAAAAAAAAAAACCACTCTCAAGAAAAGCTCAAGCCAGGGATATCAGAACTCTCCAAAATAGGAGCTTGGATATACATTTTTTTCATATGTGGGCTGTTGTCTGATGGTGAACACTGAGGGGTGAATATAAGAATCTACTAGAATACAAGCTTGATGGGGACATGGGCTTTATTTTTTGCACTCCTGTAGCCTATACACATATTCAATGACTAACACAAATATGTTGAATGAATCAATAACCACCTCTCATTAGTCAAGCAGTGGTAAAACAAAGAGATAGGATTAGGCTAGGCAGGATCCAGTGCAATAGGCCTTAGTTAAAGGAGTGATTACCTGTAAATTTGGGGATGAAAATGTCAGATGTGGTGTCCCTTTCCTCATGGAAGAGTTTTTACTGTCAGGGCTTCCACCAGCCCATATGCCACCTTTGTGAAGTTTCAGAAAAGGGGCCCTTCCTCTGATAAGCACAGGCCTGCCTAGGGCACACACTTAGTGAGGGAAATATGAAGAGAATGCCAGCCCCGCACACCTCTCAGCCAGGAGCCACCCAGTGGGGCTCAATGGGCACAACCCTAGTGGTGGCCCTGGTCAGAGACCCACTCAGTGCATCAAAGTCACATGGAGTAAGGCAGTTGTGCACTAGAAAGATAAACTGCTGTGCTCCATTGTCTTCACTGCACTGCCCAGCTCTCACATTTGAAATTTATTTTAATACCCATGGAAACCAGTCAGATGTTTACCTTTGCAATATTCATTCAATCCCACCTCCAATCTGATCTAGCCCAACCCCACAAGTATAGCACATCTGCTAAGAGATAAGTACTGACTAGAAGGGCTGAAATATAGTACTTGTTCTCCAAGAATTTTCAGTCCAGCATGAAAGATCACACACTCTCCATAAAACTGGTTGAGATGAGCAAGATGCTACTATGGTTTGAATGTCCCTGCAAAAACTCATGTGTAAATTTAATTGTCATTGTAACAGTATCGGGAGGTGGAGCCTTTGAGAGGTGATTAGGCCACCAGGGCTTGGATCTTATGAATGGATTATTGCTATTATTATGTTATTGTGGAAGTGGGCTTCTGATGGAATGGATGAGTTTGGCTTGACTTTCTCTCTGTCTTGTGTGCTCGCTTTCGCCCTCTGTTTTCTGCCATGGGATGACCTTTGCCAGTTGCAAGTGCCCTGCTCTTGGATTTCCCAGCCTCTAGAACCATAAGCCAAATAAATCTCTTTTTTAAAAAATAAATTTCCCAGTCTGTGGTATTCTGTTATAGCAGCAGAAAATGGACTAAGACAGATAGAAACCAACTGTGGACAGAGGAGAGACCCATCCTTCCACCACTTTGCTGGGGAGGCTGTGTGGGAGATGCAGAGATCATCAAGTGAACTCAAATGACATAAGAAGGATTCCAAGACAAAGGCGGGGTGCAGCGTGGGATTAGGAGAGGTGGGAGGCAGAGAGTGAACATCCTCAGCCAAGACATGGAACAAGAAAATGTAGGATGCGTTTTAACCACAGTGAGTCATATTGCTTGGCTGTAGCCTACAAATGCGTGGGGTTTGAGAGTGGAGAAGAGAACTGAAGGCAAACTGGGGAGGCCTTGAATGTCTTTCTGAGGAGCTTGGGCTGAACTCCTGAGGCGGCCGCAGGCCATTGAAGTTTCTGCGTGTTTTTGCAGTGTGAACATTTACTCATTGCAGAGGACAAATGATTTTCAAGAGTAACAGGAATAGGGGCTCTTTAGGTACAAAGAAAAAATGCTAATTATAATTAATTCATATTTCTTAAAGCATAACCTGTAAGGCCACTCCTAAATACTATTAGGGTCTTCAAATTATTCTGTGCATTTCATAGGACCACGAAACCTCAGCCTTGTAAGAAAGCAAATGCTTCAGAACATTTAGAGCAGTGATTCTCCATTGGGGGTGATCTTGCTTTACAGGGAACTTTTGGCAAACTCTGGACACATTTTTAATTGTCACAATTGTGTGTGCATGTGTGCTACTGGCATCTAGTGGGCAGAGACCAGGAATGTTGCTAAACATCCTTCAATGCACAGGGCAGCCTCCACAACAAAGAATTATCCAGTCCAAAATGCCAAGGTGTCAAAGGTGAGAAACCTTGATTTCTAGGATGGGATCTTGGGAAGGACACAGGCTTTAAGATCAGATTGGAATGCATCCTCCATCTCTACCAATTACTAAAACTTTGTAATCTTAGGCAAATTGTCTAAAGTTCCCGGCTTCAGTTCTCCCATTTAAAAATTGAGGTGTAGAACACCAAACTCACAGAGTTACTTTGAAGATTAACATAAAATAATATATTCAAGGAACCAAGCCCCATGCTGGGACGTTGGATGTCTTATCCGTTGAGATGAATGCAGCTTTAACAGTATTTCAGATGGAAGGTGAGCCAGATTTATGGAAGTGAACAGAAGGTATTACTACGTTTGATTGTCTATTACACAAGTTTGTTATCTGTGTAAGAATTATGTACAGCAGAAAATGATCTGGGTGAGATTATACCCATGGGGAGCAAATAAAGAAGACAGCAGGCCAAATTATATTCTTTCAAAGCATCCCCACTAGCTGTTCCTAGGCAACAGCTGGCCCCTAAACAGTATGGCTCTGAAGACTAACTTGGTCTTTCAGAAAAGTTTTCGAGAATGACATTTGTGCTCTGAAATCCCTTTAAAATGGAAACCCGCAGTGCTTCCCACAGGGCAACTGGGTGACAATATAATCGTCTACCTGCCCAGAGATCAGTGAAAAGCATCTTTAATCTGACCATTCCAGGAAATGCAAAGCCTCTAGTTTCTAAACATGGCCCTTCAGAGAGAGCTGAGCTACAAAATGCCGGTAATTCCCCTTTATTGGGAGATAAAAGGATTATTTCTACTCAGGCCTTGGTGCTGAGCTACAGTGAAAAGCAGTTAAATTCAGCTGTCACTGTGCATTAATAACTTGGGTAGCCTGAAGGTGGCATGTCCATTCGATTTGGGACTGGGAGAAGCACACTGATGTGGACTGTTTTAGTTCCATAGTATACCCCTAATGGGGACACATGCTGAAAATTTGGTCTCCAAATGGCCATTTCTGGCTCCTCACCTTCCCAAGACCACAGGCCTCTTACAGAGCCACTGGGAACCCATTCTTCACGCAGGCTGAGCACCTGAAGTGGGAGCAATTGGTACCTTGGGATTTCAAATGGAAGCCGACTTGTTTCCTGGGAGGTAGTGGGGGGAGTTCATCTGTGGACCTATAATGAGTGCAGGTGATTTGTTTAGAAACAAGGAAGTCTAACTGGCAATATTTAAAAATAAATATGCTTCCTATATTAGAAACTTTGTGTATGTTAGGCTGATTTTTAAAAACTTCAACATTTTTTTAGCAGTTTTTCCTGATTTCTAAAATTTTTAAAACTTGAAATTCATTTTGAACAGTAACATTCTCTTTACTAATATAGCTTGAATACCCCCTGAACTCATCAGTTCAGTATTTTAAGCGCATTAGGTCTCATCTGTTTAGCTGCAGGACTGCAGTCAGTTCCTTCCCAGGGTGTTTTTGTCCCTCTAGTTTTTCTGAGAGACCCAAGGAGGTGTCTCAGTGTTCCAGGATCCACCTAGGCCACCGCCTGTGCTTCTGTGGTGATGCTGTCTGGATCCTGCTTTCTAGGCTCGCTGCAGCTGCCCTGGACTGCTCCAGGTCACTTCACCCAGACCTCCTCTTTGCCAATGACTACCTCTTGAGGGGCTCCAGCTGGGCACCAGATGCTCCACAGCCACAGTCACTTCAAAGCCACATTGTGAGTCCTCTTCATTATTGCTCTTGACCCTGGGCGGTTGCTTTGCTCTTCTGCTCCACCTCTCAGGGCCTCAGTTCTGTCCCTGGGCTGTGGGTTATTCAGCACCGCTGCTCTTCCTGGGGATACCTGCTCTCCAAGTTCTTCTGTCAGGAAGCAAGGGAATGGCCTCTCTCCTCTGTACTGTGCTATTCCAGGAGCTTGCAGCAGACTCTCTTGAACTCCCAAGAGTTTCAGCTTCTTTAGCCCCCCACACAGCGTTTGCCTCCCTAGATGCCAACAAGTGGCTAGAGTGGTTAGGTGGGAATGTTCGTCTGTGACCCAGAACTTACATTTCCCTTTGACCTTAAGGCACTCATTGTGCCTGACTCCATATTCTCCAGAATGTTTTCACATTCAGGGATCTTATTGTCCCTTTCTTGTCATTTGAGGTGCTCCCTCTCTCCCCATTAGCTGGACATGCCTGCATTATTTCTGAACCTTCAAGTAGGAAAGTATTCTGCATTCCTTTTCAGGAGGTTTTTAGCCCAGAGCCAACTGTAAATTGTAGCTAGATATGAGAAGATTTCACCTAACCCACCAGATAGCCCTTTCTGTACCTCAGCACCTCAGCTGAGGCAGAAGCAGGAGCCTGACAGCCTAAAATAATTATGCAAAGACAGATGAGCTGTTCACCAAACCCATTCCTGTTTCCCCAGGGCACACAACTAGACTACAATTCCCAGCCTGCCTTCCAGCAGTGTGTAGTCATGTGACTAAGATCTGCCTAAGGGATGCTGGGAAGAGTCAATGTCTACCATCTCAAACCTGGCTCAGATACTTCTCCTGAGCAGTCCTCCACTCTCTCTCTTCCCCAGCCCCTGCCTGCTGGATGGAGGTGCTGAGGAGTACCTTAGCAGCCCTCTGTTAAGCATGGCAGAATCTCCACCTGCTTGAATTTCTGAATGACTGTGGAACAATGCTTTTCCCTCTGGTCTTTATTGCCAACTGGATTTTAATTAAGACATAAACTTCTATGTGGTTAAGGCTACTGAGATTTTGGGTTTACACAGCTGCTAGTGTTTCCCTTCTAAAGTAGAGATTGGTACCTCATATGCAGTGCTGTCTTAATGAAAACCTGAAACATGTAGCATTGGATTTGTGGGCAGGCAGCAGGTGGCAAGGAAACTGAGGTTTCCATTTGTCTATTGTGCCAATACTGCACTCTGACTTTACAACGCATTTCAATATTTGGTAAACCAAACTTTCTCTACCTTGTTCTGCATCTCTAGGAATGTCTAGGCTACTCACGGCTCTTGAATTTTCCTTGTCTATTTTAAAATAGGCTTGTGAAGCTCAATAAAATGTTTCAATTCAATTTTGATTGGAACTTTATTAACCTGTAGATCAGCTGGGGAGATTCAACGTCTTTATGATATTGAACCTTACTATCCACGAACATGTCATAATCTTCATTTATTTGTATCTTTATGTTTTTCTGGCACATCTTTTATTAAATGTAGTTAATTGTAGAGAAGCCGTTTTATTCACAGTTACTGATGAAGAAGCTGATATGGACAGCAGTTAATGGGCTTCTCTTAAATTTTTTAAGCTAGAAAGTGAATAGGGGCTCTAACCCAATTCCTAATCCATAGCTTTTTTTCTTCACTCTAGTATGCCTCATTTAATTAAAAACATGGAATTTGTATATAGCATGGATCATATCCACCAAGCCATGATAGCTAGACATAGTTATAACAAGAAATTTATCTGTTCCATGGGTACACTTGCCCAATCTCCTGCTCCCATGCAGTAAATATTCTAGTTTGTACAAGTAAATCCTCCTGGACATCAATAATATGCTCATTTATGAAAGATAACATACAGGACTGGAAACCCCATCTCCTCCACGTCTTGCCCTCCATGCTCGTTTATGGGAAAGTCTTTAGATAATTTATGATACCGTTCTTTTTCTTTTCCTTTCTGTCAGCCTTTGACTGGGAGAAAATAGACATATTTGTCAGCAAGAAGAGTGGTTCTCGCACTAAGGATGGCTTGAGTTTTTCAGCCAGTGTTTACAAAGTGAGCTTCTGTTCACACTAATCATGGCTAATGTCCCCTTGTTGATGAGCAATAATTCTGGCATGCAGACCCAGCTGGAGATCCCATTTACCTGCCAACTCCAGAGCTGCTTGGCTATAATGACAGATGGGAAATCAACTGCGTTCCATTTACGAATAAGATACAGAGAGCATACAAGCTTTTGAGAATACCAGCTGCCCTCATTTCGGGATGAGGTCACTAACGGTAACTAAAAAATAGATATAATGGAGATATAAAACTATATTAAAGAATAAAAAGTGGCGGTAGCCATTTCCACCTTTGGGAGGGAGTAATGGCATACTCTATATCAGTGGGAAACAGAGCTCTAAGTGGCTTTGTACAATTTCAAGGACTGGAAGTCAGGAGAGCCCAAGAGTGCAAGTACTGGCATATGTAGTAGCAGGAGACATGGAAACTTTGGAGAGAGCCAGGAACTCAGCCTCCCTGGGGGGAGGTGTGCTGAGGAAGGTGGTGAGCAAGGGCGGTGCTGCTGTGGAGGGAACAGGAGAGCTGTAGGAGGTGAGACAGTGAGAGTGAGTGCTCAGAGGGACAAGCAGGGAGGAGCATGTTAGACCCACGGAATTGGCAGAAATCACAAGACAGGGGTTTACACCAATCTGACTCGTCTGAAAGTACAGGAAGACCTCGGCTACCTCCACAAAATTGGTCTCCACACTGCCAGTCATGACTCAGCCTTTAGATTTTAAATATATCAAAACAAAACCTTCAGGAGATGAGGTAGGAATAGCTCTGTGAAGACAGAGCTCTGGAGGGAGTGTCCAGGAAAGGAAGCCACACCCAAGACCCTGAGTTTGTGTCTTTAATTTGTAAAAAGTCTTGTCTTTATGTGTGTATTTGATATGTGTGCATTTGAATACCAGCTGTGTCACATGCTACCTGTGAAAACAAGCAAACTGCTTAACCTTTGAGCCTATCTTCTGTGAGAGACAGTTAATAACACCACCTCGAAGAGTTGTGGATTAACCCATTTACTGTTTAGAAAAAAAGTGCAACACACTGCCTGTGCAGTATTCTCAAACGGGAAATGGGTTAAATGGGAAATGGGCAATGGGCCATGGGTGAAATGGGGCAAACAGGAAATGAGTTAAAGGGAAGAACACAAGGAAAGGACCTAGCAGTGGCAGACAGGAGCTGCTCCCTCTGTCCCTCTGACTTGTCTGTCTGTGTTGAGAGGTGAGTGGACGATGGCTTTGAGTGGGCCTTAGAGGGTCTAAGCATGACATTTATACAGAGAAGTGCATGGCAAATATATGTTTTGAGGGGCCTGACTTGATGGTTTTAAAAAAGGAATATACATATATACATCTAGGATAATATTGGCTGTTTACTCAGGCTAAAGGGCCACAGGGCTATTGTTTCAATTGTATGATTTAGGTAATTGTAGAAAAATTAACATATGGCTAAGTGGAAAATAGAAGAAAATAAAAATCAACTAAAATTCGACCTCTTAGAGATAACTGCAATAACATTGATAACATTTAGCTTCTTGATATTTTCCATCTCCCTCTCTCTCTAGCTATCATCTATCTATACAGGCACATATATATTCTGCTAAGTAAAAATATGTGCACGTATCTATAAAAGGGATACCATACTGCTTTCTTTTTCTTAGTGTAATATATTGGAAAAATATTTCTATGGCAATAAGTACACTCTGTATAATAATTTTTAGAGCTGTAATATTTAATTGTACAGCTATATAATTATTATACTCAGTTCCTTCATTGTAGGATATTCAGATCTTTTCAGTTTTTCATGATTATAAACAATATTTCTTATATTTTTTTCTTTCTCTTTCTTTCCCCCCTCTCTGCCTCTCTTCCTCTCCCCATCTTTCCTTTCCTTTCTTTCTTTTCCTTCCTTCCTTCCTCCCTCCCTCTCTCTCTCTTTCCTTTCTTTCTTTTCTTTCTTTCTTTCTTTCTTTCTTTCTTTCTTTCTTTCTTTCTTTCTTTCTTTCTTCTTTCTTTCTTTCTTTCTTTCTTTCTTTCTTTCTTTCTTTCTTTCCTTTCTTTCTTTCTTGCTTTCCTTTCTTTCTTTTCCTTTCTTTCTTTCTTTTCTTCTTTTCTTTCCTCACTCTTTCTCTCTCACTCTTTCTTTCTCCCTCATTCTATCTTTTGTTCTTCCTTTCATAAGGAGTGTATTTCCTTGTAGCATACGATACAACAATCTAATATATGATTGTTTCCATATGGGCAGTTGTCTCAACATTAGTAATTAAACAGTTTCTAATTCTCTGTTAGTTTAAAATACTTCATCACATTCTAAATTCCTGAGGTTTCCTTTAGCATTTCTGTTCGGTTGGATTTCCCTGTCCATATAATTCTCTTTCAATGATTTTAGTATTATAATTATAGTACTTACTGCATTTATTTGATACCTGATAGAGGAAGGATGCCTTCATCCAATTTTTTTTTCAGACAAATATTCTAACTTTTAATCAAAGCCAATTGCACTGAATAGAATGAATTCACTTGTGTTTATTCTCTCTGATTGCTTTTGCTCTTCCAGAAAAAACAGGGTGTGGAGACTGCACCACTGTACCAGTGGAAGGGAAGCACTAGGATCTGCATGGGGGCTGGAATTAGGCCCAAGCTGAATGACTGGGTCTTCGTGGGTTGAAAATTTCCAAGCAGCCTAAGCACATCTCTTGGTTACACTGGTCAGTCAGTGTGAAGGTCAGCCGCCTATGACTCTGTGTCTCACTGGACCAGACTGTCAAACCTGGTTGAACATTAAAAATGCCTGAAGAGCTTTTCCGAAATAATAATGTCCATGCTCCACTCCAGATGGAGTGAATCAGAATCTCTCAGGGAACGGTGTCTGGGTTTTGGTGCATTTTAAAAGCTCCCCAGGCAATTCTACTGTGTAGCCAGGGCGAAGACCCAAAGCCCTAGACTGTAAGCTGCCTATAGTCAGGAAACATGCTATTCATTCGTTTGTCATTTCCAGTCCCTTGTACCACTCCTGAAAAGCAGAAGAGCACAGAAGAATTGAACTGAATTCAGGTGAAGAACCCAGACTTATATATCTCCACTCACACCTCTAGGGAAAGAGACACAGGTTATCAGTGCCTGATAATACTTGTGCATCCTCTTGGTGGCCTCACAGTCTTATTCGAAAAAGTAGCTTTAAGAGGGAGAAAACAAGCTCTGTCTTGGTCCGACAAAAATTAGCTCACAGTCTGAAAAGAGGAGGGCTTAGGGAGAATCCAGTCTATCCCCTTATTTTAAACTCTTGGAGCCCAGGTATTACATAACTTTGCCAGGTGGCACAGCTCTTAGTGGCACATGTGGAACAGAAAGTAGCTCTTCTTATTCCAGATATTTGTGGTATAGCTTGTTGTCCTTGTGTGAGTGCATATAGGTGTGAGTATGCATTGTTTAGTGTGTGTGAGACTGAGTGTGTGAAGGTGTGTGTATTTGTGTATATGAGCCTATGTTGTGTGTATGTGTGTGCACAAGGAATGGGAGGGGTGTGAAAGCTGAGCAGAGCCAGTCTTCTTCTGTAGAGCTATCACATTATAACAACAGAAAACTAGAAGCCCTTTCTTCTTTTGGCCCCTTGGTTTGCTGTGTTTTCTCCAGGTTGATCTTGGTCAGGTCCAGTAATGTTTTCCTGGGAAGCAGGGTAGGCTTCCAGGGCTCAGAGTCTATTGCGTATGAGGGGCTCTCCATTCAGGTTTACTGAGAAGGAATTTGGGGAAGAGTTGTAGTAGGTGGTCTTAGGCTTCATCTGGTTTGAATTGGTGTGTCAGCTGGGAAAGCATGGACCACCGTGCCTTTACTGGCTTAGGGTCCAAGATTGTTCTATGGACAGATGGCAGCTTTATGTATCTGAAAATTCAAGCCAATCAGAAAAGCCTATCCTCATCTTTGCTGAAGGTGTGATGTCCTCCTTGGACACTCTGTCTTTTCGTATCTGTGTCCTCCAAGGTGCTTCTTTGCCAGACCTGAGGCTGGGGTAACCCTTGGATCCTAGGTCAAAGGCTAACTCTCTGCTGGCATAGCTTGGCCAGGTCCAAAGTGCCCCCTTCCCTCTCCTAGATTTCAGGGAGGTCACATGGGGGAAGACAGAGCCTGCCTGTGACAGCCTTTGGTGGGTCTGGTCTGCCGGCTGGGTCCTGATATGATCCTGTATGCTTGTGTATCAAGGAGTCTCTAGCTCACATTTGCTAGAAGAAAACCTCTGGAGAAGCAAATTAGCGAAGAATTGGGCCATGCAGAGTAGAGACTTACCTGAGCAGTTGGAAATCACTGTTTCATAGATTTTGCTTTTAATCCAAATAGTTCGGATCACAATGCCATACATGATGCTGCAGAAAGAACCAAAGGTAGTATTAAAGTGGCTGGTGGATCCCTACTGTGAGGACACAGAGAAGACCACTCCCACCTCCCCGAGTGCAAGGTGTGAAGGGACGGATCTTTTAACCATGCCTGCCCTGTTACACTTGCTGTTTATAGAATCACAACTGAAAGTGACCATGAGGATCCACTGGATGGAGTTACTTCTTTCTTAAGTGAGGAGGCTAAGACCTGATAAAGTTATGCAGTTTCCTCAAGGTAACCCAAATGGTTTGAGGGAGAGTTGTGATTAGAATCCAAAAACAGGCCTTAGAGTCAGAAAAACTTGGGTCTCCTCTACTACTTGCCTGTTGTATAGTCCTGACTTCAGACAGTCTTTTAGTGACATCTATGATCCCTGATTCTGGCATTCATGGGCTTTGTTGATCCTCACCCCTTTAGTGTGGGAAGAGCAGGTGACTTGCGTCTAATCAATGCAAGTGGCAAAGGGGATGGGACTGATTACATAGAATGTAATGCCTCTCTTGTTGGTGTCTCTACCCATTGCTGGCTTTGAAAAAGCAAGGTGCCATGAATCCCGCAGCTGCAAGAAAATGAATTCTGCTAAGGACCTAAGGGAGCTTGGAAAAGAGCCTTTCCCAGTCCAGCCTCTGATGATCCCCTGCCCTGGATAAACAACTTGATGGCTGCCTTGCCTGAGCAGAGGACCCAGTTAAGCTATGGCCAGATTCTTGACCCACAGAAACTGTGAGATAACAAACGTATCTTGATTTAAGTCACTAGGTTTGTGGTGATTTGTAATGCAGTAATAGATAACTACTACACTGAGCCTCAGTTGAGGGTCTACAAAATGGTGTTAACAATACAGACCTCTCGAACTTTTTGAGTATCAGATGTGACAATATTTAAAGTGCCAAGTACAGTGCTGGAAAATTAGTGGAGACTAATTTCCTTTCTCCTCTTTTTTTGCCTACTTTTTACACTATATCACACCAATTCTTACATGATTTAATCTGTACCTAACAGGAAAACAAAGTGTTAATGATTCAAAAGTGTCAGCAAGTTTTGTATCCTAGATACTCTTTGATAAATATAAAAACTTCTCTTCTTTAATATTACTTGATATTTTGACTACATTAAGAACCTTGACTAAAAACTTTGGGACAAAGCAATGCTTTATTTTAAAACTGCGTATTTTCCCTCTTGAGAATTATTAGTTAAAAAAAAAATCAGAGCTTCAGTTTGCAGTAGCCGACAAAGCACTAATTGCTTTTAATGATCTTTAGAATATAACTTAATTAATGGCAATGTTAAAATCTCTGCTTCTTATTGCCTTTTCCCATTCTTGCTGAGTGAACCTCTCCAAGTGCTCCAGGAAAGCTCAGGGACTTTTTTGGAGCATCTCCATTCTTTCTTATATAATTGCCCAAATTTACAATTTGTATGCCTGCAGTAAAGAAAAAATGAGAAAAATGTTATTAGTGAGTTCAACCCTAAGTTGAATATTTGCTAGAACAGGGAAACTTCTTCCCCAGAAAGTGAAATACTGTGCAAGGTAAGGTTATACCCACCATGGAAAGTTAATGGTTATGTCAATTGCAACCCCAGTATTTAATTGACCAATAATTCAAATATTTATGGCTATCAACCATGTACACAGGGGAAAAGTTAAGAAATGTCTTATGCTTTAGGGATTTGGGCCTAAGTCACCCCTCTTTTTACTTAGGGCCAATCAGATGAGTGAGAACCAGTACCAGCTTTTCTGTTAGCATGGCGAACACCTAATAACTAGGGTATTATTGCCAAATCAGGCTACTTCTCTGAGCGTAGCAATCAAGCATCAAAGAGACATCTGCGTTGCTGTTTGTCACCATTTTTTTTTTTTTTTTTTTTTGGACGCAGGGTTTTGCTCTGTCACCCAGGCTGGAGTGCAGTGTTGGGATTGTAGCTCACTGCAGCCTTGACCTCCCACCTCAGCCACCTGAATAGCTGGAACTACCAGTGTGCGCCACCATGCCCAGCTAATTTTTGTATATTTTATAGAGACAGGGTTTCACCATGTTGCCAGGCTGGTCTTGAACTCCCGGGCCCAAGAGATCCATCTGCCTAAGCCTCCCAGAGTGCTGAGATTACAGGTGTGAGTCACCACACTTGGCTTTGTCTCTTTTCCTTTATCCTTTATCTGATCAATCAGATTGCAGATAAGTTTTGTGGATTGTCCCTGCAAAATGACTCCATAATCTGTACCTTCCTCTCCATCCAGGTTTTCAGCATTAGTGGAGACCCTTACAATCTCTCTTTATTCATTCTGATGACTGCTTTTATTGTGGGCCCTGTGATCCTCTTTGACCTCGCACCTCATGTCCATGGACAGTGCTGGCCAGGTCCCTGAGGCCCTTTTACCCACCATGGCCATGTATTCTATCTGCAGGGCTGCACCAACCTGGCATGGGGATTTCCCACAATGTGATCCCATTTCCTAAGGAAAATAAATGAATTTTTCTCACATATGACAAATCAATGATCCATGACTAATGTGCTTTTTTCCACTTTTTTTTTTTTTTTTGCAATTGTCGGTCGTGAATCTCTTCTGCTTCTACCATTATCTTACAGAGGTGAAAATGATAAGAGAATGAAAAATCAATTAGGTAGCAAGAAAATAAGCACAGCTAAAGTAAAGCAATTACACCAGGGCTAATAACCTCCCCAGCAACAATTAGACAGTTATGTCAAGTGAATTTCAAAACAACTCCTGTTGTTTTGACCCAGAAAAACAATGTATTGCCTTTGCTGTCAGTCACTATGGTTTCAACTCCTGGGAGCCTGATTTAGTGGATGATGGAACAGCTACATCTTTATTCATACACAGCTCTCATGAGAGTTTGCCACCAACAATACAACTGCCTCTCTCTCTCTCTTTCCCTCCCTCCCTGTCTTTCTTCCCCCCTCCTCTTTCTTTTCTCCCTTTCTTCTTTCTTCTCACATATATTTATGGAGGAGCTATCATATGCCAAAAACTGATATAGGCATTAGATAGCCAGAAATTTCTATATTAGCAGTACGTGTACACGTGTGTTTGTGTTCGTGTGTGTGTGTGTGTATGTGTGTGAGAGACAGAGAGAGAGAGAGAGAATGAGAGAGGGAGAGAAAGAGTAGAGAGAGTGACATGACACGTCTGTTGTTTGGTGCAATTTATTGCGTTATTCATTCAATCTAATATTCACCAACTGTTTCGTGTGTGCTGGATGTGAAATCCAGAAATGAAGAGGCCACAGTCCCCGCACTCATGAGATACAGTCACACTGCCATGAAGTCTAAATGATGACATGGACAAAGTAAAGTTGGAGGTTAGGGAGTGAGGACCTGAGGTGCCTCTTGGTCCAGGGTTGGCAAGGGAAGCTCTACTGTGGAGTTGGTATTGGAAATGAGACACGAGGGATGTGAACTAGTTGGCTGAAACAAGGCAAGGTGAGCTTGGCAGAGTGTTCAGGCATGGGAGTGATGCACATGGGCCAGAGGGGTGTTTGTTCCATAGCTGGAGCTGGGAGTGCAGGTGAGGCATCAGCAGCTCACCATGAAGCAGCCAGGGAATCTTTGAAAAAGACAAGTAGATCTTGTCCTAGCAGATACTTAAATGCATACGAAGCTGGGCAATAAGTAAAACAATGAGGTGTTTGTGGCAGAAAAGCCACTGAGTTAGTTATTTGTGCTTTTTCTTTTTTTCTTAATTACGTCAATCACTACTATTAATAATCAAAAACAAAATAAAACCATACTCAATATGAGGCAAATGACAAATTAGGAGAAATATTTGCAACATATGCAAAAAGAAAAAGGTTATTGTATAAATAATTTCTAAAGATAGAGAATAGAGAAAATAAAAACATTTAAACAAGAAAAGTGGCATTACTTTCAATGGCAAAATCTGCAATTACTTTGGCACCAACCTAATAAATACTTTAAAAGAAATAAAAATGACAATAAACATATAAAATATATTTAATCTCATTTGTAATGAAAGAAATGCAAAATAAAACAACTAAGATATGTTTTTCTTTTCTGTCAATTTGGTAAATGTAGCATATGTAGCATGCATGAAGGACAATGAGGCATGGTGAACACGAGCGAACACTTTCCTTGCGCTGTTTTCTTTGTCTATTTAAGCTTGAAATGAAGAATTTAACCTTACTCAGAGAATTGAGCCCAGGGGGCCAGAATATAGGTAATAAAGAAAGAATAAGAGTTGAACCTTATCTCTGAGATGAAATTGTAGCACCTATGCCAGGTACTAGTTGCAAACAAGTTCCTCACAAAACTCCCCCACCCAGGGCCTGGTCTTGTTTGAGAAGATAGTTGTTGCTGAAGGAGGTGGAGCATGTTAGTCCCCCTGAGAGAAGTTCTTTCTTCAGCAGCGGGGAGCCACGAAAGAGGGAAGGTGATGGAAGAGGAACCTCTTGTCCGGTAGGAAATGCTTCAGAGAAGCTCAAGGATGGCTGGAGGTCATGGCTGAGTTTTCATGACTGTCACAGCTGGAAGCAAGGAGCTAGGATCAGGCCTTACAGAGACTTTAGCTTGGTGAGAGCTGAGGGAAACCAGTTTTTGAAATCATTTCCCTCAATCAGCAAACACATTGTATTTTGCCCTTTCAAGGGGAAAACACACTAGCTAGCTCATAGGCAAGTTTGAGAAGTCCTGGTGGAAAAAGTAGCCCAAATTAATAGGGAAATCATAGATACAGGATAACCTGAGCTGCGTGGTCCATGTGCTGCAGCATCCGCTCTGCTGAGCAGGGATTTGACTGGAGCTCATTTCTTGAGCTGATGGGAAATCAATCAGCAGTGAAGCCAGGACATGCACTGCCACTGAAATCGATGCCTCAGTTGCTCAGGATGACACAAGCCGCTTTCTTCCAAATGCTCTCTGACTGCTGTGGCTCACTTGCCTGTCTCCTCTGCCATGGGCCCCTTGCCACGTGCTGTGACTTACCTTGGATGGTTGTCTAAATAACCTTTTCTCCTTCAAACTTTCTCTCAAGCTCAGCTTGATGGAGTGGAGGGCAATAAGTCAAAATAAAGTGTTGGTGTTAAGTTGTCCATTCAGCAGAGATGATCAAACAACACCCCATCTTGCAAAGGCTGCTGGGTTGGCTATTGAGGTCACTCTGTGCTTGCCCATCTCAATCTCTGATGAGGGGGCGGGGGCAAGGCAGTTAGCTTCTTTTAGTCTTAATTCTACTCTTATGAAAAATTCAGGGGTTTGACTATATGATGGATAATGTTTCTCCCAGCTATAGTATTTTATTAGACTAAAGATGAATAATGAGCAAGAAAAGATGACTCCCACCATATCAGAAAACACTTGAAAAGCACGCAACCAGCTTAGTAATTAAAGAAATGCATATTAAAACAATGAAATACTTTTTAAACTCTTAGGTTGGCAAAGATTTAGTAAGGTAATAGTGCGACCTTCCATTGGATCAGGGGAGCAGAAAACAAGAGCCCTTGTATGGTGTTGCCCAGAATATACCTTTTCTACAAGTGATCTTAGCTAACAGGCCAAGAAGCAATACAGCATTTCTCAAGGGCAGCTTGTGACTATGCATCAAAAGTTTTAAAATGTGCATCATCTTTGATCAATACCTTTGATCTGGTAATTCCATGAGAATGAGTTATGAGGAAATAACCAGAGACTCATGTACAGTTTTAAGTACAAGGATTTTTATCACAGCTCTCTTTACACTATCAAAAACAAAGGCTGATCTTCCGTTGCTTACAGTGTGTTATATGACACACTATAGCAGGCTTAGAAGTACTCAAAAGGTGCAGGATCATCATGGCTCAAGGATACACACAATGTGCCAGGTCTCTTCCTGTAGTCTCCCACCCTATCTACACATGCAGAGCCCATTTCAGAGGGTGATCCTGCCACATGGCATGGCCAAGTGAGATCCTATCTTGACCAGGTTGTTGTGCTAATCTCTGTTGAAAAACCATCTACAGCTCACCATTGGCTGCAGGACAAAGGACATCCTATGACTTTTTTGCCAAGGTCATTCACAACTGAGCCTCCCCCAACCACTGGAAGGAGCTTACTGCCAACTTCTGTCCCATCGGCACTGCGTACCTGTCCACTCTGCCTCTACACTCACTCCAATTTCTGGTCATCACAGACTTTGCTTCCTCCCCACTTCTCCCTTATCCTACCTGAATCATTTCCTCCTTCATTGGTGGCTTCCAAAATATATTCCCTGCCATTATCTGACTCCACTGCATAGACAGTTTAGCATATTAGTGACTACTGAGTTTTGTGTTCAGTTTGTTTCAAGTATATCTATCTTTTCATTTACAAAATCCCTGAAACTGGTAATTTGCCTTATATTTGGAAGGCTGCGAGATATAAAAGAAATAATATGGTATGAAATCAGAAAAACCTGGATATCAATCCTGTTTGATGTTGAGTAAGTTACTTAACCACTCTGAGCTTGAGTTTCATTATTCATTAAGTTGGGACAATGGAAATTATTTCACAGGGTTATACTGTGGCTAATGTGATAATTGTTAGCTATTTAGCACAATGCCTGCCCTATATACCCAGTAATTGTTAATTCTCTTCTCCTTACTCTACTTTGAAGAAATTGGGCTTAGCCTATGGTAGCTACACATAAAATCTTGTGGCCTGGTCAGTTCCCCCAAGGGCACTAGGAAAAATGGGCTGTAGGGGAGGAGAGCAGTAGCTGGCGAAATAGGAAAGTCCCCCACCCCGCCCACACTGTGTGGTCCTGGCCTGACAGCTTCTTACCTGATGATTGTCAGAGGGATGAAGTACACCAGGAAGGCCACGATGGTCATGTACGGAGTCCAGTAGGAGTCGTCAGGCCACAGGGCCCAGCACTGTACTTCACCGTTGGACAGTGTCCTCTTCCCAAATATGATCAGGGTGGGAATGGAGAACAGGAAAGACAGGCTCCAGGCAATCACAATGAGGACCCTGGCTTGCTTTTCTGCCCAAAGAAAAGAGAGGAATGTCTGGGTATGTGGCAACCATTTTTGGGAGCACAATGGAGTCTGCTATAGAAAAGGATCACTGTGGGGCAGCCACCTGGACCTCACAGAACCTCCCAGAGCCTCAGTTTCCTCATCTGTAAACAGGGAGACAGTATCCCCATACAGAGTCAATGTGAAGATTACAAAGGGAAGCTTGAACAGAAGCCAGCACATTGCCTGGCCTAAGGTTGGTGCTTCTTCTTTCCTGATTTACCCATTTGACTTGAGATGCTGACGCATCCATTCCTGCACTATTAGGGAGCTCAGTTTGTACCATGTACATTTGGTAAGTTGTGGTGCAAATGCTGAGTTGTGTCTACCCATATGCAGTCTCTTGTTACCAGGCAGGGCTACAGCCGTTGGTCCATGTGGCAACCTTTCACTGTACCCAGCACTGCAAAGCACTGGGACAGTTTTTGAGAGTTATTTGCCAAATGGGAAGGAACCTTCTTTCTTTTTTTTTGGTAGGAACATGGGTGGACTTATAAGGCAGAGAAAGAACACTGAACTTTGTTCTGGAGAGTAGGGTGCATTCAAAACCAGCCCAGAAACCTGGTAGCTATGTCTGCACACTGGATTTCAGTTGCAATATTCTGACCTTGGCTAAACCATGCAGTCTCAGCCTCATCTTTTCTTTAAATTGGAATACAAAATACCTGCTCTGGCCACCTCAGCAGGTTATGATGGGGCTGGAGAGAGACAATTAATACATAAGCAAGTACCTTTAAAATACACCCTTGTTATGATGTGATGCTTTCTGTCAAGTTGTTGTTGAAGCTCTTGTCTTAATCCCTCACCTAGCTGGGCTTTCTGTGCTCATTGGCCCTGGGACCTTCTTCCAGAAACAGGAGGCCACCTTGCTCCCCTACTTTCAACTTGGAAAGCAGGTGTGTGTCTTTGGGTGGGGTTGGAATGTAGAGTCAGGTGGTGTTGTTCGACAGTGCGTTGACTGTGGTCGAGCTATAGGAAGTGAGAAAAATCTAGAGGAAACTATGGAGTCTATTAAAATCCAAACCTGAAATATTTAGGAGAATAATATCTAGGGTTCTGTTCTTGCTGAATTGTACTCACTGAAAAGAGATATTAGATTCATGTAGAAAAGAGTTGTTATTGGCCCACTGAGCAAGCAGGAGTCTTGGGGTAGAATTATAATAGCAATCTGATTAAGGTCTTTCCTGTTCCTTACATGCAACCAGTAATCCACTGGGGACAGGGGGAGAGGTTTTCCTGCCTGCATTTGGAAACTCAAGGCCCTTGATGTTAGTGATGACTCATAGGTGACTGACACATTAAGTGGTAAACATTGGTCAATTTAATAATTACCTGAAAATTAGTAATTAAAATCCTAGATAACAATAAAAAAACCCAAATTCCCAAGAAGATTTCAAGTTAAGTCTTTTCTCCCTAGGTGGGCTTGCTTCAAGTAGGAAGTCCAGCAGAAGTACCGGCCCTTCCGCTTTCTATCCTTGTCTGCTATTCCTCCTCCTCCCCCAGGTTGCTATCCACATTGGGGTCTCTCCGGAGCTGGGGTACAGGGAACCAGGAGGAGGAAGAAGACAGAGTCCTCACTTGACTGCTGCCGTCATCAGAGGGCTTTGTGCTCTCTGTGCCTGGCTGCATCCAAAGCTGATTCTTGGTCCCCTGAGGAACTTTTCTGGGTCCTTTGGAAATTCTCCTGTGAGTGCTGGTGGCCACTTGCTTGACTTGGGCAGTGAACTTCCACCCTCCCTGGTGACCTCCAGGGAGGCCTCTCTCTCTGGCAGAAATGTCTGGGGCAGGATCTTTTTTTAACACAGCCTCAGGCAAACTTCGCGATGCAGGTTCTACATCAGCCCCCTGGGCTGGGACCACAGCGCCAACCAGCTTCTCTTCAATGTTCTCAGGTGTGATGTAGTCATTGGTCCACAATGCTCTCAAATACAGGGAACATGTCAAGCTCTGTGAGTCACCATGTGAAGCCCTCTCACTAGACTTAGTTTATGTAGACATCGAGTCACCTGTGATTAGGACAGTATGAAAGGTGAAAGAGAGACTGAGAATAGTGTCAACATCTTCACTGGACGAGGGCCATGGCCATATGGGCACAGGCATGGGGGAGGCATTGTAGAAGGTAGTCTAGACTGATAGCATAAGCATCAGAGAAACAGAGCGGGCATGTATATACAATACTGAAGGAGAAATGGCCTGGAGGTGGTCTAGAAAGGTAGGAAAATGTCTTCACCACCACCAGGCCATGAGGTACCTAAAAAGGAAGGTTGAGGAGCATCCTTTTGAGATGTCTTAGGGGAATCAGCCACCTCAGGAGGCAGGAGGTGGAGGGAGCCTCCTATTAGGAGGTTGACGGTATAGGGGGGCTGGTCCCTAAAGGAAAAGAGAAAAACCCGGGGTGCAGAGAAGCAGCGGGAGTTCAGATTAGGAAAAAAGCAGGGTGGGATGAAGAGGGCAGGTGATAGGACTGGAGGGGGTTCTTCTTGATGGTGGGGTTGTGAAGCCTGATGGGTTTCTATGGCCCTGGGTGACATTAGTAGCTGACCCCTGTGCTCTTGTTCTTTCAATGGTTAGAATTCTAATGTCATCTCCTTCTATAGGTCCCAGGGCACTTTTAAGGGCAACATGTGACTCCTGGGCCCCACAGAGTTTCCACTTGATGGATGAACAGTGCATTCACTTTTGAGAGGGATGGACAGGGAAACAGATTAAGAAAGTATAGAATCATACTTTAGAATCAATTCTACCAAGGTCTCCGAAGATGTTTCCCCAAAGGCCCAGCAGGGTACAGGCTTGGAGCTGTTTTTCTCATACTGGTGCTGGGGCTACACTGGGAAAGCCCCATTCTCTTAGGCTGTGACGCAGCTGCCACAGCAGGGAGACTGATGGGCTTCCAGGCAGCTGAGCCCATTTGCCATGAAGAGTGACTTCTCAGGGCTGAAGGATCCGAGATCGAAGAGATGAGATGCAGGTTTGCATATGAGGTAGACTGTCTCATGTTTCTCACCCCCGGAAAGTCAGACTCCCTCTTCCATGTGCTCTTGTCCATTTCTGCACTTCTCTGCCGCTTAGCCTTCCTCTTTTCCATGTAACGCATTTACCTTTTTATAAAATCGTATAAGTTACACACATTGATTACAGAAACACTAGCAAATAAAAATAAGCGAAAAGGAAAAGCATTCATAGTGGCACCAACCAGAAACGTCAAGCTTAAATTTTGATAACGCATGCATATATAATACATAGATTACACATTTAGAAATGAGATCATGATACAGATGCTACTTTGTAACCTAATTTTTTTCCTCTGAAAAGCCTGTTATGACCATCTTTTCCTGTTAAGAAATATGAACTTGTACAAGTGGCATTTTTTTTTCAGGTAGTAAGATCCTTTCTTCAAATATAGTTTTATCTCAAACCCAGTATAGGAAAGTGTTGAAATCTCAGGTAGCTTTGGTTGAAACTGAGACAGCCAGCAACTCCCAGATCTGCCCTGGAGCAGGCCAGCAAAATGAGCCCTCTGGGGGTCAGTTGGGAAGTGCAATTGGAAAAGCGCCGATAAATAATATTTTTTCCAATGGTTATACCGTACTCCAATTTTATCAATAGCCGATTATTATCTAAGTTGTTTTCCATTTTTTATTATAAATAATTTACATTCATCTATTTTTCTCAGTTCTAGTTATTCCTTAGGACAAACTCTTAGAAACAGAAGATTTATAAACTTTTGACAAATATTGTTACATTTCCCTCAAAAGTGCCTGCTATTTATGGCTCTCACTACAACAACAAAAGTACCGATTTCCTTATACTCTCCTAATAGTTAGATAATTCTTCCTTTTAATCTTGTTATGTGGTTGGTAAAATTTTGTATTCAAACGTTCAATCTTGCAATTCTTTAATTAGTAGTCAAAATGAACATTTCTATACATTTTCTATTCATTTATGGTTTTATTTTATTTTATTTTATTTTATTTTTATTTTTATTTTTGGCGAAGTCTTGCTCTGTTGCCAACGCTAGAGGGCTAGAGTGCAGTGGCGCCATCTCCACTCACTGCAACCTCCGCCTCCCAGGTTCAAGCGATTCTTGTGCCTCAGCCTCTTGAGTAGCTGGGATTACAGGTGCGTGCCACCTCGCCCAGCTAATTTTTGTATTTTTTTAGTAGAGACAGCATTTCACTATGTTGGCCAGGCTGGTCCCAAACTTGTGACCTCAAGTGATCCACCCACCTCAGCCTCCTGAAGTGCTGGGATTACCGGCGTGGGCCACAGCACCTGGTCTCATTTATGTTTCTTTGTTTCTTGCTAGTCTGTTCATGCCCTTTGCCCATTTACTCAATTAGAATGTTTTTATTTCTTTCCCAGACTTCTTTATAAAAAGAATATTTTTCTTTGCCTGTTATATAAAAATATTTTCCATTTATAATTTTGCTTTTTAAGTTTGTTTATGGATATTTATTATTTACATAAATAATTTAAATTTTTATGTAGTAAAAAACTATATTTTCCTTGTTGTTTCTGCTTTTGATATGGTTCCTGGAAAGGCCTTTCCCTCACTGAAATTATGAAGGTGTTACCCAAATATTCTTTTGCTCCTTTTATGTTTAAAGTGTTAATTTTTTCAATCCAACTAAAATGTACTTTGTTATTAGCTATGGTGGGTGGTGATCTAATATTCTGAAAAAAGGTCAGACAGCTATTTCAACACCGTATACCAATTCATTTTTTGCCAACTGATTTGAAATTTTGTATGATTTATATGTGTTATTCTGGTTCCAGTATTATATTGTTTTAATTATCAAAGTTTTATATTACATTTTAATATAACACTGCATATTTCTTTTTATTATTTTGATATTTTTCTAATTATTCTCATATTCATTTTTGGTGAAGAGCTTTAAGATTGTCAACTTTTCTGGAGTTGCTGGCTAAAAAAAAATACTGCTTCAGTAAATAGTAGTAAAAAATAAATAAAATATGGCCTCCCCTCAGTTAAGCGGCCATTGCCTTGTGCCTGCACAGCTACATTTGACTCCCTCCTGGCTTTTCCCTGCTCCATGACTCTCCCAGAGAGCCCTGCCACTCTGGGGGAAATCTCTTCTTTCTACGGCTTTCTCTCAGCTGAGCCGCATAAACTTCGAAACCTGCCTCTCAGCTGCCCTTAAATTCTGACAAGCTGCGGCACTAAAATGACTCCCGCGTTGAGTTTCCTGGAACCTCTCGTGTCCCGTTCTCACCGGCTGCCCTCGCCCTATGAACTTGTGAGTATCAGTTCATGCTCTACAAGGCCAGGGAGTTCTCCCGGGGGCTGAATTATACATTATACACTTGGCTTCCGTGTTTCATCTGCTCCCTCGTGTGCTGGGAATTCTTAGAAGTTTCTGGTATTTGGATGGCTTCTTTCCTTGGCTCTCATTCCAGTTGCAGGTCTCCCCCTGTTTTTACATTTCTTCAGTGACTTTCGTTGGGACTGGGCAGAGGAAGGGAGCTGGCTAATGTGTTTCTAAGCTTTCATCTTTCCCAGAAGCTATTGATGATGAGGATTTTCCAAGCACCTTATGTTGAGCCTCTCTTAATTTTGTAGTGAGGGAATAAGTTGTTTTACATCTTTAGAAAAGCACTATAATATTAATTGCTGCCTTTCTGATAATTTAGGACACTATTCATGATATTACACAGTGTCTCCCAGAACTAGACATATTTTCCACGAGCAAACAGCTAATTTTTTAACCTAGTGAATATGGTGAAACATGTAATTCATCATGTCACCCTCTGACTATGGGTCTCAAGTCTGTACCTCTAACAAGTTTTCTGGGACTTCCCTCGTGCAATTTCCTATACTTATTTTTCCTTCACTTTTATTTCTTCACCTTAAAATACTTTAGCATCGATGTCCTTTTGTCCACCACATTTAATCCTTTCTAAAGTCGGCTAGGCATAAACAAATAGATGGATAAATAAGTGTATCAAGGGGCAGGCGCAGTGTCTCATGCCTGTAATCCCAGCACTTTGGAAGGCCAAGGTGGATTGCTTGAGCCCAGTAGTTCGAGACCAGCTTGGCCAACACGATGAAACCCCATCTCTACTAAAATACAAAAATTAGGCAAGCGTGGTGATGCACACCTGTAATCCCAGCTACTCGGGAGGCTGGGGCACAAGAATCACTTGAACCTGGGAGGTAGAAGTTGCAGTGAGCTGAGATCATGCCACTGCACTCCAGCCCAGGTGGCAGAGCGAGACTCTGTCTAAAAAAAAAAAAAAAAAAAAAAAAAAAAGTGTATCACAAATCCATGAATGTAAACCAAAAATAAAGTTATAAGGCCCCCCAACCATCTGAATGGATTTCCTCCTCAGCCAAGGCTGTTTAAAGATTTAACCTGAGAGGCTGTTCCAAGCCATGATGGGAAGTGCGGGTTCAGATGTGTCTCATTATACCTCTCCAGCGTTAACATCAACACAGACTTTAATGAGCAACATTTTACAACATAATCTCCCTGAAGAGAAAACCTAAAAGTTTCCTCTGCAAATAAGAAGTTTGGTCTCCACGATTCTTTATCTTAATTCAGATATTCCTTTCTGTTGATCCCAGGTCTTTAGATAAACTTAACCAATTGTCAACCAGAAAAAATTTAAATCTAACTATAATCTGGAAGCTTCGCCCACCCCACCCCACCCCACCCTACCCAACCCTGCCATTTCGGACCAACCCTATGTATTTCTTAAATGTGTTTGATTAAAGGCTCATGTCGCCCTAAAATGTATAAAACCAAGCTGTACCCTGACCACCTTGGGCACATATTCTCATGACCTCCTGAGGGCTTTGTCCATTGTCACTGATATTTCACTCAGAATAAATCTCTACAAATATTTTACAGAATTTGACGCTTCATTGACACATTTTTGCATACCTATGTCATGAAATGTCTCTCCTATCTCCCCTGCCTCATCAATTTCCTGCCTCCCCTATCATAATAACTAGGGCTGCACAGTGCCCAGAAAACTTGGTACAGGTCTCAACCCTTCACAAAACAGACACACCAAATGACCGAGAAGAAACCCAGGGAACAAGTATACTTTCTATTTTTAAAATTAACTTCTAAACCACTTTATTGATGTATAATTGGCATATAAAAAGCTATACATATTCAATGCATACCACTTAATGTGTCTAGAGATACGTATACATTCCTGTAACCATCATTACAAGCAATGCCATAAATGTATCCATCACCTCCAAAGACTTCTTCCTGCCCCCCTTTAGTATTGTTTTGTTTAATTTTTTCCTTTTGTGGTAAGAGCACTTAACATAAGGTTTACCTTGTTAGCAAATTCTTTTTTTAAAATTATTATTATACATTAAGTTCTAGGGTACATGTGCACAACGTGCAGGTTAGATACATAGGTATACATGTGCCATGTTGGTTTGCTGTACCCATCAACTTGTCATTTACATTAGGTATTTCTGCTAATGCTATCCCTCCCCCAGCCCCCCACTCCCTGACAGGCCCTGGTGCCTCATGTTCCCCAATCTGTGTCCAAGTGTTCTCGTTGTTCAGTTCCCACCTATGAGTGAGAACATGTGGTGTTTGGTTTTCTGTCTTTGTGATAGTTTGCTGAGAATGATGGTTTCCAGCTTTATCCATGTCCCTGCAAAGGACCCGAACTCATCCTTTTTTATGGCGGCATAGTATTCCATGGTGTATATGTGCCACATTTTCTTAATCCAGTCTATCATTGATGGACATTTGGGTTGGTTCCAAGTCTTTGCTATTGTGAATAGTGCTGCAATAAACATACGTGTGCATGTGTCTTTATAGTAGCATGATTTATAATCCTTTGCGTATATACCAGTAATAAGATTGCTGGGTCAAATAGTATTTCTAGTTCTAGATCCTTGAGGAATCGCCACACTGTGTTCCACAATGGTTTAACTAATTTACACTCCCACCAACAGTGTAAAAGTGTTCCTATTTCTCCACATCCTCTCCATCACCTGTTGTTTCCTGACTTTTTAATGATCACCATTCTAATTGGCATGAGATGGTATCTCATTGTGGTTTTGATTTGCATTTCTCTGATGGTCAGTGATGATGGGCATTTTTTCATGTGTCTGTTGGCTGCATAAATGTCTTCTTTTCAGAAGTATCTGTTCATATCCTTTGCCCACTTTTTGATGGGGTTGTTTTTTTTCTTGTAAATTTGTTTGAGTTCTTTGTAGATTCTGGATATTAGCCCTTTTCAGATGGGTAGATTGCAAAAATTTTCTCCCATTCTGTAGGCTACCCGTTCACTCTGATGGTAGTTTCTTTTGCTGTGCAGAAGCTCTTTAGTTTAATTAGATCCCATTTGTCAATTTTGGCTTTTGTTACCATTGCTTTTGGTGTTTTAGTCATGAAGTCCTTGCCCATGCTTATGTCCTGAATGGTATTGCCTAGGTTTTCTTCTAGGATTTTTATGGTTTTAGGTTTAACATTTAAGTCTTTAATCCATCTTGAGTTAATTTTGGTATAAGGAAGGGATCCAGTTTTGGCTTTCTCCATATGGCTAGCCAGTTTTCCCAGCACCATTTATTAAATAGGGAATCCTCTCCCCATTTCTTGTTTTGTCAGGTTTGTCAAAGATCAGATGGTTGTAGAAGTGTGGTGTTATGTCTGAGGGCTCTGTTCTGTTCCATTGGTTTATATCTCTGTTTCAGTACAAGTACCTTGCTGTTTTGGTTACTGTGGCCTTGTACTATAGTTTGAAGTCAGGTAGCTTGATGTCTCCAGCTTTGTTCTTTTTGCTTAGGATTGTCTTGGCAATGCAGGCTCTTTTATGGCTCCATATGAACCTTAAAGTAGTTTTTTCCAATTCTGTGAAGAAAGTCATTGGTAGCTTGATGGAGATGGCACTGAATCTATAAAATACCTTGGGCAGTATGGCCATTTTCACTATGTGGATTCTTCCTATCCGTGAACATGGAATGTTCTTCAATTTGTTTGTGTCCTCTTTTATTTCCTTGAGCGGTGGTTTGCAGTTCTCCTTGAAGAGGTCCTTCACATCCCTTGTAAGTTGGATTCCTAGGTATTTTATTCTCTTTGTAGCAATTGTGAATGGGAATTCACTCATGATTTGGCTCTCTGTTTGTCTCTTTTTCGTGTATAGGAATGCTTGTGATTTTTGTGCATTGATTTTGTATCCTGAGACTTTGCTGAAGTTGCTTATCAGCTTAAGGAGATTTTGGGCTGAGACAATGGGGTTTTCTAAACATACAATCATGTCATCTACAAATAGGGACAATTTGACTTCTTCTTTTCCTAATTGAATATGCTTTATTGCTTTCTCTTGCCTGATTGCCCTGGCCAGAACTTCCAACACTATGTTGAATAGGAGTGGTGAGAGAGGGCATCCTTGTCTTGTGCCAGTTTTCAAAGGGAATGCTTCCAGTTTTTGCCCATTCAGTATGATATTGGCTGTGAGTTTGTCATAAATATCTCTTATTATTTTGAGATATGTTCCATCAATACCTAGTTTATTGATAGGTTTTAGTATGAAGGGCTGTTGGATTTTGTCAAAGGCCTGTTCTGTATCTATTGAGATAATCATGTGATTTTTGTCATTGGTTCTGTTTATGTGATGGATTATGTTTATCGATTTGCATATGTTGAACCAGCCTTCCATCCCAGGGATGAAGCCAACTTGATCATGGTGGATAAGCTTTTTGATGTGCTGCTGGATTCCGTTTGCCAGTACTTTATTGAGGATTTTTGCATCGATGTTCATCAGGGATATTGGTCTAAAATTCTGTTTTTTTGTTGTGTCTCTGCCGGGCTTTGGTATCAGGCTGATGCTGGCCTTATAAAATGAGTTAGGGAGGATTCCCTCTTTTTCTATTGATTGGAATAGTTTCAGAAGGAATGGTACCAACTCCTCTTTGTACCTTTGGTAGAATTCAGTTGTGAATTGGTCTGGTCCTGGACTTTTTTTGGTTGGTAGGCTATTAATTATTGCCTCTATTTTGGAGCCTGTTAATGGTCTATTTGGAGATTCAACTTCTTCCTGGTTTAGTCTTGGGAGGGTGTATGTGTCCAGGAATTTATCCATTTCTTCTAGATTTTCTAGCTTATTTGCATAGAGGTGTTTATAGTATTCTCTGATGGTAGTTTGTATTTCTGTGGGATCGGTAGTGATATCCACATTATTATTTTTTATTGCATCTATTTGATTCTTCTCTCTTTTCTTCTTTATTAGTCTTGCTAGCAGTCTATCAATTTTGTTGATCTTTTCAGAAAACCAGCTCCTGGATTCATTGATTTTTGAAGGGTTTTTCTGTCTCTATCTCCTTCAGTTCTGCACTGATCTTAGTTATTTCTTGCCTTCTGCTAGCGTTTGAATTTGTTTGCTCTTGCTTCTCTAGTTCTTTTAATTGTGATGTTAGGGTGTCAATTTTAGATCTCTCCTGCTTTCTCTTGTGGGCATTTAGTGCTATAAATTTCCCTCTACACACTACTTTAAATGTGTCCCAGAGATTCTGGTACACTGTGTCTTTGTTCTTATTGGTTTCAAAGAACATCTTTATTTCTGCCTTCATTTCACTATGTACCCAATAGTCATTCAGGAGCAGGTTATTCAGTTTCCATGTATTTGTGTTTTTGAGTGAGTTTCTTAATCTTGAGGTCTAATTTGATAGCATTGTGGTCTGAGAGACAGTTTGTTGTGATTGCTGTTCTTTTACATTTGCTGAGGAGTGCTTTACTTCCAATTATGTAGTCAATTTTGGAATAGGTGTGGTGTGGTGCTGAAAAGAATGTATATTCTGTTGATTTGGGGTGGAGAGTTCTGTAGATGTCTATTAAGTCTGTTTGGTGCTGAGCTGAGTTCAAGTCCTGAATATCCTTGTTAACCTTCTGTCTTGATGATCTGTCTAATATTGACAGTGGGGTCTTAAAGTCTCCCATTATTATTGTGTTGGAGTCTAAGTCTCTCTGTAGGTCTCTAAGGACTTGCTTTATGAATCTGGTTGCTGCTGTATTGGGTGCATATATATTTAGGATAGTTAGCTCTTCTTGTTGAATTGATCCCTTTACCATTATGTAATGGCCTTCTTTGACTCTTTTGATCTTTGCTGGTTTAAAGTCTGTTTTATCAGAGACTAGGATTGCAACCCCTATTTTTTTTTGCTTTCCATTTTCTTGGTAGATCTTCCTCTATCCCTTTATTTTGAACCTATGTGTATCTCTGCACATGAGATGAGTCTCCTGAATACAGCACACTGACGGGTCTTGACTCTTTATCCAATTTGCCAGTCTGTGTCTTTTAATTGGAGCATTTAGCCCATTTACATTTAAAGTTAATATTGTTATATGTGAATTTGATCCTATCATTATGATGTTAGCTGGTTATTTTGCTCATTAGTTGATGCAGTTTCTTCCTAGTATCGATGGTCTTTACAATTTGGCATGTTTTTGCAATGGCTGGTAGTGGTTGTTCCTTTCCATATTTAGTGCTTCCTTCAGGAGCTCTTGTAAGGCAGGCCTGGTGGTGACAAAATCTCTCAGCATTTGTTTTTCTGTAAAGGATTTTATTTCTCCTTCACTTATGAAGCTTAGTTTGGCTGGATATGGAATTCTGGATTGAAAATTCTTCTCTTTAAGAATGTTGAATATTGGCCCCCACTCTCTTCTGGCTTGTAGGGTTTCTGCCAAGAGATCTGCTGTTAGTCTGAAGGGCTTCCCTTTGTGGGTAACCTGACCTTTCTCTCTGGCTGCCCTTAACATATTTTCTTTCATTTTAACCTTGGTGAATCTGACAATTATGTGTCTTGGGGTTGCTATTGTCGAGGAGTATCTCTGTGGTGTTCTCTGTATTTCCTGAATTTGAATGTTGGCCTGCCTTGCTATGTTGGGGATGTTCTGGATAATATCATGAAGTGTGTTTTCCAACTTGGTTCCATTCTCCCGATCGCTTTCTGGTACACCAATCAAAGGTAGATTTGGTCTTTTCACATAGTACCATATTTCTTGGAGGCTTTGTTTGTTTCTTTTTACTCGTTTTTCTCTAACCTTGTCTTCTCACTTTATTTCATTAATTTGATCTTCAATCACTGACACCCTTTCTTCCACTTGATTGAATCGGCTACTGAAGCTTGTGCATGCCTCACGAAGTTCTCGTGCCATGGTTTTCAGCTCTTTCAGGTCATTTAAGGTCTTCTCTACACTGTTTATTCTAGTTAGCCATTCATCTAACCTTTTTTCAAGGTTTTTAGCTTCCTTGCGATGGGTTTGAACATGCTCCTTTAGCTCGGAGTAGTTTGTTACACACTTGATCTTAGCCAAAAGGCCGAGAAGTGATAGTTTGTTATTACTGACCTTCTAAAGCCTACTTCTGTCAACTCATCAAAGTCATTCTCTGTCCAGCTTTGTTCCATTGCTGGTGGGGAGTTGCAATCCTTTGGAGGAGAAGAGGCGCTCTGATTTTTAGAATTTTCAGCTTTTCTGCTCTGGTTTATCCCCATCTTTGTGGTTTTATCTACCTTTGATCTTTGATATTGGTGACCTACAGATGGGGTTTTGGTGTAGATGTCCTTTTTGTTGATGTTGGTGCTATTCCTTTCTGTTTGTTAGTTTCCCTTGTAATAGGTCTCCCAGCTGCAGGTCTGTTGGAGTTTGCTGCAGATCCACTCCAGACCCTGTTTGCCTGGGTATCACTAGCAGAGGCTGTGAACAGCAAATATTGCAGAACAGCAAACATTGCTGCCTGATCCTTCCTCTGGAAGCTTTGTCCCAGAGGGGCACCCACCTATATGAGGTGTCTGTTGGCCCCTACTGGGAGATGTCTCCCAGTTAGCATACATAGGTGTCAGGGACCCACTTGAGGAGGCAGTCTGTCCATTCTCGAGCTCAAATGCCACGCTGGAAGAACCACTGTGCTCTTCAGAGCTGTCAAACAGGGACGTTTGAGTCTGCAGAAGCTGTCTGCTGCCTTCTGTTCAGCTATGTCCTGCTCACAGAGGTGGAGCCTATAGAGGCAGTAGGCCTTGCTGAGCTGCAGTGGGCTCCACCCAGTTTGAGCTTCCGGCCACTTTGTTTACTTACTCATGCCTCAGCAATGGTGGACGCCCCTCCCCTAGCCAGGCTGCTGCCTCGCAGTTCAATTTCAGGCTGCTGTACTAGCAGTGAGCAAGGCTCCAGACCTGCTGAGCCAGGCATGGGAGAGAATCTCCTTGTCTGCTGGTTGCTAAATCCTTGGGAAAAGCACAGTATTTGGCGGGAGTGTCCCAGGTACAGTCTGTCCCAGCTTCCGTTGGCTAGGAAAGGGACATCCCCCAACCCCTTGTGCTTCCCAGGTGAGGCGATGCCCTGCCCTGCTTCGGCTCACCCTCCGTGGGCTGCACCCACTGTCCAACCAGTCCCAATGAGATGAACCAGGTAACTCAGTTGGAAATGCAGAAATCATCTGTCTTCTGCATCGATCATGCTGGGAGCTGCAGACTGGAGCTGTTCCTATTTAGCCATCTTGGAACAGATCCCCAGCAAATTCTTAAGTATACAATTTAGTATTGTTACTCATATGTCTTATGCTGTACAGTAGGCATAACAAGCATGATCAAAATAAATTAATTTTAATTGCACACAACACATTGATATGTTCTTCATGTAAAAATGACCGCTTTGCATATAAGTTCCTGTGGTGGTCACACCACTGGTCTAACTCCCATAACTAGAAGTGAGGTCAAATGTCAAGTTTTGTGTGTTTTTGCAAATAATTTTTTATTTTTCCTAGTTTTTTTTTGTGTGTTCTCTCTTTCTGCTCCTATCTTTCTGTATACAGTATCTAGCACTGTTTTGAGTTTTTGACTTTAATGTTATCATTCTGCATGGATTTTTGTGCATATCGTTTTTGTCACTCAGCATACAATATGGATATGTTCATGTTGATGCGTATTACTGCCCATGGCTCTACCACTTCCACATTGAGAGGCAGGCTATATAGCATTTGAGGGCACTGGAGCTAGACCCAGACTGTATGGGTTCAAATCCTGTTCCTGCACTTACTAGCTGTGACCTTGGGCAAATTACTTTCACTCTTGGAACAATTGCCTTACCTGTAAAATGCAGATAATAATAGAGCCCACCTCACAGAGATATTATGAATATTAAAATATTTAATATGTATAAATCAGTTAGAATCATGAATGACACCTAGTATGCAATCAATAACATAAGGTACTGAAACTTCTTCCATAGACTAGTTAGCCATTCCTCCACTGAGACAGAACAAGGTTAGCAATGAATTCCTGCTATTGTAGGCAATGCCACAATATACATCACATATGTATACATGCACACATGTGGGTGTTTCTCCAGAGCAGATACCAAGAAGTCATATCAAAGGGCTGCACATTTTATATTTCAGTAAGATGTGTTTACTTATACCCCTGTCAATAGTAAATGAAATTACCCTATTTCACTCCACTTCTTGTAGATCCTTGATGACGTTAATTATATTTATCCTAAAATTCTGCTACTTCTATTAGATTTGCTTCCCTAGATCCAAATTGTGTGGAATGAGATTTTAAATGTATTATCTGTTTTCTACAGTTTGGATTTGTCACTTTTTAAATAATATTTGATTGCACTCATTTTTGTGGTCAAGATTTTTTGTTAGGTTCTTTATCAGTTTTCGAAGTTATCTGGAGAAAGGGAGAACAGGTTGCTAAACACTGGCTTTGTATTTGCTTTCAGCGTGTATGGAGGACAGTGGTCTCTGATTGTGGGCAGAGCAGTAGGCAGCTAGTCTTGTGAATATGTACTCACCCTTCCTCTAGGGCATTACTGCTCCCCAGGGCCCCTCTCTGCCTCTTCAAATCCAGGGAAACTTGCTGTGATTAATCCTCCGTGTTGTACTTCAGAAATCACCTTGTCAGTTGCCTCAGGTCCTCTCCTGCACTCCACATTTATGCAGCCTGTTCAGGAAGTGCTCTTAAGGCCTCCCATCCCACTTCAGCATCTCCTAGGGCTTTTGTGGGCTGTGTGGTCTCAGCCTTCCCTCTGACCCATCTGCTTCCTTTTCTTAGGGATCCCTCACCATTTCTGGATCAAGGAGAGTTTCCTTTTTTTTTGCCAAACAATGATCAATTAAAAACACCTTTCCAATTATTTCTATGGTTTTGGATAAGAAGGACAAGGTGTTTGTTTCTGGAAAATGAGAGCTTAGTGTGGGAGAGTTCATTTCTTTGGACAGGTATGCATGTCAACACTACTCTAGAGGAAAAAGACAGAAGCATCAGCATCAAGGTGAATGGTCACAAAGTGGGTCAGCCACCCACCTTCCTTAGTGGCTCTGGGCTGTTCATGGGAACCATCAGCATTTTTCCAGGCATCTAAGTTTTCTTTTGTACATCTTTGTAGACAATCAGACCCATGAAATGAGGAAAGAGGTGGAAGAAGAGAATGAAGAGAGGAGAAGAAAGAGAAGGAAAGAGGAGGAAGATCACTATTATTAAGAGTAAAACATTAGTCACTAAAGGACAGTTCTTTATGAAAGAGCACCTGGTAAAGCCAGCTCACCTCCTTGAAGGAACTTCATGGGGTAAACGATGGCATGGTATCTGTCTATGCTGAGGGACACCAGGACGTAGGTAGAGGCGTAGAGCAGCACAACCTAAAGACAGAAATGAGAGGAAGCTCATGACTTCAGAGAGGTGAGGGAATGCACATAGTGGAAAGAATAGCACCTTGTGTTATTTAGAAATCTGAGAGGTGAACCAAAGAAGGGGTGAGTGGTGGGTTAGGAAGGGAAATAACTCTCTTATATGGACAAGAGAAAGGGAAATACTGGGTAGAAGAGGGCAGTTTCCCAGCAAAGACCCCACCCTCAAGCCTGGAAACCAGTGGTCCTAAATGAGAACAGGTATTCCTGTTTTTGTGCCCAAAAAGTTGCCTTTTGGCCAGCCACATGCCCCTATCCTGTACCCATATAAACCCCAAATCCCAGGCTCCAGGAGGAGATGAGCAGATGAATGGCAGAACAGCATGACAGAGAAGGAGAGAAGAGAAGGAGGGTCTGAACACCAAGAGGAGTTCAGCTGGGGATAATCAGAGAGGAGAATGGCCCTGGACAGCCAAACTCCAGGGGAAGATCATCTTCCCACTCCATCCCCCTTCCAGTTTCCCATCTATCCCACTGGGAACCACCTCCACCACTCAATAAAACTCCTGCATTCATCCTTCAAGTCTGTGTGTGACCTAACTGTTCCTGGACTATGGACAAGGACGTGGGTACCAAGAGGGCACTGAGCTGGTTACCACTTAAGCCATCTGCAGACGGCAGAGTTAAAACTGCACTATAATACTGGGGCTTCAAGAGTCACAGTCACCCACCCCAGACACTACTGTAGGGCCGGAGTTCAATGCACTTGCCCTGGCTCCTGCACCTACCCTTCTGCATGCTCCCCCTCCTATAAGGAGTTTGAGCTTGAGGCAGCTGAACAGAGAACCCCGTCCCATGTCCTGTGATGGGATGGACCAGGGAACTCTCACTTTTCATCTCCACACCAGGAAGCAGAGTCTGGTTCCTGGTGCTAGAATTTGTACTGCTGGCCATGTTGAGTGAGAATGCTTCCAGTTCTTTCTTGTTCACTTATTCCCTTGGCCTCTTGGAAACTCCATTCTTTCCAATGTCTTGGATCAGTCCTTGACATTTGCATGGTACATTTGTTTGTAATTGACTTCTAAAGCTAAACTAATTTTCTCTGCCACAATTGACATTCCAGAATAATTAGAAACAAAAGTTCATTTGCTTTTTATGAGTGGGATTCAAGAGATGATAGAAGGGTTCCGGTTTTAGGGAGCCTATGTGCGGTGTTGAATCATTTATCATCAGCAGCACTGACACCATCAGAGAGCTCCCCTTTTTCATCCACTTCATTAGGCTCAGGATCTGGATCTCCTCTTCCTTCCAACTGTCTTTTATTAACTTTACCCACACCTTTTAATTATCTGTGTACAATCTTTTTTTGCATAATTAGCAGAAAAGGAAATTGGGATTTAAGAAGTTGATTTCTCTTATGTGAAGAGCATATTTAGAATGTGATTAAATGAAATATATTTGAAGGGATGATCAAGGTGGACATTTTTCAGGTAACTTGGAGCCTCATTTCTACCAAGAGTCTGGCTGTATCTCCGCTTTGTGACATTAGGATCAAATCTAGAAGGAGTAGAAGAGTAACCTGTAAATTGAAGTCTAATGGAGAGCATTTACTTCACTTTCTTCTTGGCAGTTACCCTTGTTCTGAATTCGTGCCTTTTTGTTCTTTCTCTGGCTCAGACAAATAACAATCAAGCACATTGTGGTTCTTTATTATTTGTTATTTCCACAAATGCATCTCAGCACTAATGTTGTGAAAGCCACCATAGGGAGGAGGTTCTGAGGAATGATTCGAAATTGAAGGCTCATAAGAAAGAATGAGATAATGTGCTTTGCAGGGACATGGATGGACATGGATGGAGGGTGTTATCTTTAGCAAACTAATGCAGGAACAGAAAACAAAATACTGCATATTCTCACTTATAAGTGGAAGCTAACTGATGAGAACACACAGATACATAGAGGGGAACAAAACACACTGGGGACTATAGGAGGGTGCAGGGTGGGAGGAGGGAGAGGATCAGGAAAAATAACGAATGAATATGAAGCTTAATACCTGGGTGATGAAATAATCGGTATAGAAACCCCCATGACACAAGTTTACCTGTATAACAAACCTGCACGTGTACCCCTCAACTTAAAATAAAAGTTAGAAGAAAGGTTAAAAAAAACTGAAGCCTCCCTGAAAACTATAAGAAAAAATTATCTCTTGGGAAAAGGTGATAAATAGAGACAGAGAAAAATGGAAGACTAGGTTTAAGGAAAAAAAAATCGATTGTCTACTTAGACAAAACTGGGGTTTCTACCTGTGATCCATGAATTTAGAATTACTAAGGCTGGCAACAAACAGAGGAGGTGGTGGCATCAGAGAAGGATGAAAAAGCACACAATGGCAGAACCCTGTGGGGTGAAATATCATGGTGAGGTTATAAGGATCTTGGGGCTCTGTGGCTGTCTTGAGGGAGGTGACCGGCACAGTTCAGAATCTGGAGCAGGAGGAAGAGCCACAAACAAGAGTGTCCAGAAGAGCAGTCAATGCTGATAAAAAGATGCTGACTTTGAGATACAATCAAAAGAGTATTTAATTTCAGAGATTAACCATCTTCAGGCATTTAAGGCAGGGTAAAAAAAAAAAAATTCAAGGTCACCTAAAAGAAATGCATCTTAAATTATCATACCTCTTTCCCACAAAAATTAATGCCAGAAAACAGTATAACAACATGTTCAGAGTTTTGAAAAAAAATTGTGATCCAAGAACTTTGTAAATATGATTTCTGTGCCAAGGCACAGAACAATTTTCTCAGATATATAAGAAGGAAGAAAATATAACATTTTATACTCTTCCTGGCATACTTCAGCTAATTGAGAATTGAATTAAAATTAAGAATTCAAGAAGAGGAAAGAGCATAGAATAATAACAACTATGGTAAGCAATGAAGTTAGAAACACATGAAATGCTTACAAAATAATTATAAATATGACTATGGAACATTTCAGGAAAAACTGGAGTGAAGGGACAGAGTACAAAGAAAGACATCATGTTCAATTTTGTTATGTATTTTGGGTATCTCTTGTTTTTTAACCTTGATAGAGATATATTAAAGCTAAAAGTTAAAGACAAGCTATGATAGAGTAAAATAAAAATGGAGAGATTTTAATTAGTTTCCTATGGTCACTGTAACAAATTACTACAAACTTGATGGCTTAAAACAACATAAATTTATTCTTGCACAGCTCTGGAGACCAGAAGTCCAAAATCAGTTCTACTGGGCAAAAATAAAAGTTTGGCAAGCCCATGATTCCTCCAGAGACTCTAGGGGAGAATCTGCCCCTTGCCTCTTCTGGCTTCAGGTGACTGCCAGCAGTCCTTGGTGTGTGACCATATTGGCCCAAGCTCTGCCTTTTCCTCTTCTGTCTGTGTGTCACACTCCCTTCTACCACCCTCTTATGATTACATGTGGGAATCACTGGGATAAACCAGAATAATCTCCCAGTTTTAAGATATTTAATTTGATTACATTTGTGAAGTTCCCTTTTCTTATATAAGTAACATCACAGGTTCCAGGGATTAGGATATGGATTTTGTGGTGGGGAGGTGCGGGGGGCTTTTTTCAAGCCTACCACAATCGATAATCAAATAAAAAGAAAAAACAAGTAAATAGCAAAAAACAAACAAAAACCCCTTAATATAGAAAGACTAAAATGAGGTAACTGAAATTACACCAAACCAAAACACTGTTTGTCACAATACATGTGAATGACTTAAGGTCTTTCATTAAGAAAATAACTTATTTTAAAACTTCCCTAAAATCTAATTCTATGCTGTTTAAAAGAGAAAAATTTTAAACCACATCACTTAAGCTATCTAAGTGTGGAAATAGAGGTATGGCCAAAGGTATATCAAGCAAGTAAAAATTAAAGAAGGCATTCATTACAACACTATTAGACAAATTAAATTCAAAGCAAACAGCATTTCATGTGATAAAGGATTATTTATATTGATAAAAGATACAACACATGATGGCAATAGAATATTCACAGTTATATGTAACAAGTAACATAACACTAAATATATAATGAAACCGTTCAAAGTTTTACAGAAGAATACACAAAAATATACAGATAGAAAAAATAGACTTTATAACATAAGAATAATACATGTTGCTATAAAATATCTAGACATTTCAAAAATTGGCCATATACTAAACTACCAAGAAAAAAAACCCTCTCAATAGCTCTAAAAAGTAGGACTTACGCAAATCACATATTTAAAACAATGAGCAATGAAGCTGAAATTAGTAACATGTTTTTAAAAAAAATGCCACTTGGAAATTTAAACACCCTCATAATTAACTCGAGTCAAGAAGGAAATCAAAGTACAATTATAGTCAATTCATAAATGTCAACAATGAAAACTCTACACATCAACAACATATGGGATACCATTCGGAGAACAGATGGCAGCTCGAGGACATATGTCTGAATTCTCACTACCCCACCCCTTAATTCTGACAGAAATGACCTAGGAAATATAAAACTAAAGAAAATCTTGCACAGAGAAGTGAGACTTAAATGCTGGAAACAGAGAAATTTTACTTAGCAAAATGCCAGATTGTATTCATATAAAGGAGGATCCCTGGACTGACTTTAAGAAAATAGACTTTATTTTTCAGAACAATTTTATATTTACAAAAAATTGCAAACAACACAGAGGGTTTCCCTAGGACTCCCTCCCATCTATATGCTTTTCACTGTCATTAGCATCTTGTAGTTCATTTGTTAAAATTGATGAACCAATATGGATATATTATCATTAACTAAAGTCTATTGTTTATATTAAGGTTCACTCTGTGTTGGACAGTTCTATGGGTTTTGACAATTGCATAATGTTATGGATCCACCATTATAATATCAGAAGAGTTTCACTGTCCTAAAAATCCACTGCTTTTATCTGTTCATCTCTTTCCTCCTCCAAATCTCTGACAACACTGGTTTCTTGCTCTTCTATAGTTTTGCCTTTTTGAGAATGTAATATAGTTGATTCATTTAGTATGTAGCTTTTTCAGACTGGCTTCTTTCACTTAGCAATGGGCATTTAAGATTCCTCCATGTCTTTTCATGGCTGGATAGCACATTTTGTTATATCACTGAATAATATCCCATTTAATGGATGTACCGCAGCTTATCCATTCAGCTTTTGAGGAACATCTTGTTTGCTTCCAGTTTTTGGTGATTATAAATAAAGCTACTATAAACATTCTTCTGTGGGTATAAGTTGTCAACTGAGTAAATACATAGCCTTACAATTGCTGGGTTGTATGGTAAGACCATGCTTAGTTTTGTAAGAAACTGCTAAATTATCTTCCAAAGTGACTGTACCATTTTGAATTCTCAGCAGCAATGAATGAAAGTTCCTGTTAATATTCATCCTCATCAGCCATTGGTATTTTCAGTTTTTTTGAATTTTAGTGATTATCTAATAGATGTGTAGTGTTGTCTCATTGTTGTTTTAATTTGCAATTCCCTAATGGCATATGATTTTGAGCTTCTTTCTATCTGTTTACTTGCCATCTTCTTGGTGAAGTTTTTTCAGATCTTTTGCCCATTTTTGAAATCAGTTGTTTGTTTTCTTATTGTTGAGTTTTAAGAGTTCTTTGTACATATTTGGATACAAATCCTTTATGAAATATATATTCTGCAGATATTTTCTCCCATTCTGAGAGCTGTCTTCTCATTCTCTTAAACAGTGTCCTTTGCAAAGTTTTAAATTTTCGTAATGTCCAACATTTCAATCATTTTTCATGGATTATGCTCCTGGTATTGTATCTAGAAACTCATAGACAAACCCTAGGTCCCTTAAATCTTCTCCTATGTTATCTTCTAGTCGTTTTGTATAATAGTATTGAGCATTATATTATATCTATAATCTAAACTGAGTTGGTTTTTGTGAAAGGCGTAAGGTCTACATTAAGTTTTTTTTTTTTTTTTTTTTTTGCATGTGGATATTCAACCACTCTTTCAACTAAGATAGCCATTCTTGAAAAGGCTGTCTCTCAATGCCTTTGCTCCTTTGTCAAAGACTAGTTGACTGTCTTTTTGTATGTCTATTTCTGGGCTCTCTGTTCTGTTTCATTGATCTACTTGTTGATTCTTTTACCAATACCATGCTGTCTTGATTATGAAGCTTTATAGTAAGTCTTAAAATCAGGTAGTGTTGGTTGTTCAAACTTGCTCTTTTTCTTTAATATTGCATTGGTTATTCTGTGTCTTTTGCCTTTCCATATGATTTTAGAGTTTGTCTATATTGATAAAATATCTCGTTGGGACCTTGATTGGAATTGTATTGAATTTATAGATCACATTGGGCAAAATAGACATCTTAACAATATTAAGTCTTCCTATTCATGAACATGGAACATCTCTTCATTTATTTAGATACTTGCTTTTTTCCATCAGTTTTGTAGTCTTCTTCAATAGATCTTGTATATATTTTGTTAGATTTACACCTAAGTTTCATTTTTTGGTGTTCATATAAATGGTATTGTGTTTTTAATTTCAATCTCAACTTGGTAATTGCTGGAAAAAACAACTGACTTTTGTATGTAAACCTTCTATTCTGCAATGTTGCCATTTTTGCCTACTAGGTCTGGAAGTTTCTTTTTTGTTTGTTTTTATTTTTCTTGTCTATTCTTTCAGATTTTGACATAGACAATTACAAATTTATTAACAAAGACATTTTTATTTCATCTTTTCCAATGTATAAACTTTTTATTTACTTTTCTTGTCCTGTTAAGTTATCTAAGACATCTAGTTCAGCATTGAATGGGAGTGGTGAGAGAGGACATCTTTACCTTGTTCCCAGTCTTAGGACAAAAGCACCTAATTTCTCGCCATTAAATATGAGGTTAACTGTATGGTTTTTGTAGATGCTGTTAATCAAGTTGAGGCAGTTTCTCTCTGTTTCCAGTTTGCTGAGTTTTTATTATAAACGCATGTTGAATTTTGTTAAATGCTTTTCCTGTGTCCATTGATGGAAAAATCACATAATTTTCCTTCTTTATCTTGTTTGTGTGATAGATTATATTAATTGATTTTTAAATATTTAACCAGATTTTCATGCCTGGAATAAATCTCACTTGGCCACGGACTATAATTCTTTCTGTATATGATTATACCTTTTAACAAAAATTTAAGTTGCTAATATTTATTGAGAATTTTTGCATTTATGTTCATGAGGGATATTGTTCTGTAGTTTTCCTTTCTTTTAATGTCATTGGTTTTAGAATTAGGGCAATTCTGGCCTCATGGAACAAGTCAGCAAGTATATGAATTAGGAATGGTTCCCTTTTCGTCTGTTTTCTAGAGAAGACTGCAGATAATTGTTATCATTTTTTTCTTAAATGATTGACAGAATTCACTAATGAACCCATCTGGGCTGGTGTTTTCTTTTGTGGAAGATTATTAATTATTAATTCAGTTTCTTTTGTAGGTATAGGCCTATTCAAATTATCTATTTCACTTTATGTGAGTTTTGGCAGATTGAGCTTTTCAAGGAATAGGTTCGTTTCATCTAAGCTATCAAACTTGTGGGCATAGAGTTGTTTATAGTATTTATTTATCATTCTTTTAATGTCCACAGAATCAGTAGTGATGACCCCTCTTTCATTTCTGATATTAGTAACTTGTGGCTTCCCTCTTCTTTTCTTGATTAGCCTGGCTAGAAATTTATCAATTTTATTATCTTTTTAAAGAAACGGCTTTTGGTTTCATTGATTTTCAGTATTGAATTCCTGTTTTAAATTTAATTATTAATTTTTTTCTGATTTTAATTAATTAAATTTTTAATTGAAAAACAAAATAGTATATGTTTATGCTGTATAACATGATGTGTTTATGTATACATGTGGAATGGCTAAGTTAAGCTAATTAACATATTCATTACCTCACATACTTATTCTGCAGAGAAAATTTAAAATCTACTGCAATTTAATAATTTATGCACCAATTTTTATCATTTCTTTTATTCTGCTTTCTTTAGGCTTACATTTCTTTTCTTTCTCTAGTTTCCTAAGGCATAAGATTAGATTATTAATATCACATATTTTTTCTTTTCTAATATATCCATTCAGTGTTATAAATTTCCCTCAAAGAACTGCTTTTACTGCATCCTACAAACTATGATGTTGTATTTTCATTTATTTCAAAATATTTCTTGAGATATCTTCTTCAATTCATGTATTACTTAGAAGTGTGTTGTTCAATCTCCAAACAGTTTGAAAATTTTCAGCTATCCTTCTGTTACTGATTTTTAGTTCTATTCTGTGTGTTCTGAGAGCACACTTTGTGTAATTTCTATTTTTTACATTGTTAAAATGTGTTTTATGGTCCATATGCAGTTTCCTTTGATGGAAATCCCATATAAGTTTGATAAGAAGATATATTCTGCTATTACTGGATGAAGTATTCTATAAATGCCAATTAGATCCATTTAATTAATAGTTCAGTTCACTTTAACTGATAGCTGTTTAGTTAAATTGTATTTCTCTTTGCATTCAACCCCCCACCCCCTTTTTTTTAGACAGAGTCTCATTCTGTCACCCAGGCTGGAGTGTAGTGGTACGATCTTGGATCACTGCAACCTTCACCTTCCGGGTTCAAGCGATTCTCCTGCCTCAGCCTCCTGAGTAGCTGGGATTACAGGTGCATGCCACCACATCTGTCCTATTTTTGTATTTTTAGTAGACAGGGGGTTTCACCATGTTGGTCAGGCTGGCCATGAACTCCTGACCTCAAGTGATCCACCTGCCTTGGCCTCCCAAAATTCTGGGATTACAGGCATGGACCACCGTGCCTGGGCTGCATCTCTTTTAATATTGTCATTCAGTTCACTTATCCTAAGTATGATTACCAATGCATTATTGCTATTTTTGTGTCGACCAGCTATCTATAGGTCAATTAAGAGTAAGAAAAGTAGCTTTCATTTTGCCTTCATTTATTCCTTCTCAATTGCTCTTCCTTTCTTTATATTGATTTGTGCTTATTATTTTATCATTTCCCCCTTTATCTGAAGAAGTTCTTTTAGCACTTTTTGTAAGAAAAGTTTACTTTTGAGAAATTTCCTGCTTTTGTATATCTGAGAAAGTCTTTATTCTTCACTTTTGAAGAATAATTTCACTTAATAGAGAATTCTAGGTCGGGGAGATTTTTATTCTTTTCCCACTTTAAATATTTTATTATACTATCTTCTTACTTGGCTGATTTCTGATAAGTCAGAGGAAATTCTTATTATTGTTTATTTATCGGTAAGTTTCCCCCTCAACTTCTATCAGGATTTTATCTTTGTCTTTGGTTTTCTGCAGTTTGAATATGATATGCCTAGAGGTACATTTTTTCTGACATTTATTTTGCTTTGGTGATCTCTGAGCTTCCTGGATCTGTGGATTGGTGTTTGCCATTAATTTAGAAAATTTTTCATCTTTTATTGCTTCAAATACTTCTTCTGCTCTTTTCTTTTTTTGGTATTTCTGTTATATGTGTGTGCTACACTTTGTGTAATTGTCCCACAGTTCTTGGGAATTCTATTACATTTTTAAAAGTAGATTTTATTATTAGAGCAGTTTTAGATTAATAACATAATTGAGCAGAAGGTACAGATTTCCCATAAACCCCCTGTCCCCCACACACAGAGCCTCATTCACCATCACGCTTCCACGCAAGAGTGGTATATTTGTTACAGTGGATGAACCTACATTGACACATCATTATCACCCAAAGTTCATAGTTTACATTAGGATTCACTCTTGGTGTTATGTATCGTATTTTGACAAAAGTATAGACATGTGTCCACTGTTATAGTACAGAGTAGTTCTACTGCCCGTTGTTCCCCCCCTGTGCTCTGCCTCCCTCTCCCCAACCCCTGGCAACCACTAATGTTTTCACTTTCTCCAGAGTTTTGCCTTTTCCAGAATATCATAAAGTTGGAATCTACAGTATGCAGCTTCTCAGACTGTCACTTTTGCTTACTAATATGCATAAGTTTCTTCCATGTCTTTGCATGAGACACGTAACCTTTAAATAAGCTTGACAGCTCATTTCTTTTTAGCACTGAATAATATTTCATTGTATGGATGTACCACAGCTTATTTCTCCATTTACCTACCAAAGGACATCTTGGTTGCTTCCAAGTTTGGAAAATAGGAATAAACATGATATAAAAGTTTGTATGCAGGTTTTTGTGGGAATATATGTTTTCAACTTATTTGGGTAAATACCCAGGAGCACCATTGCTGGAATGCATGGTAAGAATATAGTTTTGGAATAAACCACTAAACTATTGCTGAAATGGCTGTGCTATTTTGTATTCCCACTAGCAATGAGTGAAAGTTCCTGTTGCTTCACATTCTCAATAGCATTTTGTGTTGTTAATGTTTTAGATTTTGATTATTCTAATAAATATGCAGTGCTATATCATTGTTGTTTTAATTTGCAATTCCCTAATAACAAAGATGTTCATAAGTATATGAGCATCTTTTCATTTACTTATTTGCCTTCTGTATAATTTTTTGGTGAGGTGTCTGTTCTTTTGACCATTTTAAAATCAGATTGTTCATTTACCTATTGTTCTGCTTTAAGAGCTCTTCTGTATATTTTGAATAACAATCTTTTGTCAGATATGCCTTTTGCAAATATGTTCTCTTTAGTCTGTGGTTTGCTTCTCATTTGCCTTTTGCAGAACAGAAATTTTAAATTTAATTTTAATAAATTCCAGCTTATCAGTTCTTTTTTCAATGGGTCATACCTTTGGTGTTGTATCTAAAAAGTCATCACCATACTCAAGGTCATCTAGGTTTTATTTTATGTTCATTTTTGTCATGGATATAAGATCTGTGTTTAGATTTATTATTAGGTGTGTGGATGTCTCCTTGTTTCAGCACCATTTGTTAAAATTATGACATTTTCTCCATTGTATTTTGCTTTTTTGTAAATATCAGTTGACTATATTTATGCCAGACTATTTCTGGGCTTGCTATGCTGTTCCATTGACCTGTTTGTTCTTTCACTAATAGCACACTGTCTTAATTACTATAGCTTTATAGTAAATATGGACTTTGGGAAGTATCAGTCCTTCAAATTCGTTCTTCACCTTCAATATTATGCTGACCATTCTGCATCTTTTGTCTTTCATATAAAGTTTAGAATCAGTTTGTTGATATCCACAAAATAACTTGCTGGGTTACTGACTAGGACTGTGTTGAATCTACATAGAGTAAGTTGAGAAGATCTGACACCTTGACAATATTGAATCTTCCTATGTATACATGGAATAACTCTTTGTTTATTTAGTTTTTCTTCGATTACTTTCATTCAAGTTTTATAGTTTTCCTTGTATAGATCTTGTACATATTTTATTAAATTTATATCTAATTATTTCATTTTTGGGGGTGCTAATGCAGATAATATTGTTTTTAATATCAAATTATACTTGTTTATTGCTGTTATATAGGAAAGCAATGAACTTTTGTATATTAACATATTCTATAATCTTGCTTTAATTGCCTATTCTGGGAGAGTTTTTTTGGTTAATTATTTTGGATTTTCTGCATAGACAATCATGTCACCTGCAACATTTTATTTCTCTCCTTCAATTAGTATATCTTTTATTTCCTTTTTTGTCTCATTGCACTAGCTAGGACTTACTGTACAATGATGAAAAGGAATGTGAGAGGGATATCCTTGTTTTGTTCCTGATCTTAGCAAGAAAGCTCATAGTTTCTCACTATTAAATACGATGTCAGATGAAGGCTGTTTTGTAGATGTTATTTTTCAAGTTGAGGAAAATTACTTTCTATTCCTAGTTTACTGAATTTTTTTTTTGAAATCATGAATAGGTGTAATTTGTTAAATACTTTTTAAAAATCTGTTGTTATAGTCTTGTGACTTTTCTTCTTTAGCCTATTGATATAATGGGTTACATTAACTGATATCCAATGTTGAACCAGTCTTAATTTTGGGATAAGCCTTACTTGTTTGTGGTGTATAATTCTTTTTTCTTTTTTTAAGAGATAGGGTCTCACTCTGTCACCCAGGCTGGAGTGCAGTGGCACAATCATAGCTCACTGTAGCCTCTAACCCCTGGGCTCAAATAATCCTCCTGCCTCAACCTCCCAAGTAGCTAGGAATACAGGTATGCACCACCATGCTTGGCTAATTTTTGTATCTATTGTAGGTACAGGGTCTTGCTATGTTGCCCAGGCTTATCTCAAGTGTATAATTATTTTTATAAATTGTTGGATTGACTTGCTAATATTTGTTGAGAAATTTTGCATCTGTATTCATCAGATATATTGATGTTTTTTTTTCTTGCAATATTTTTGTCTGCTTTTGGTATTAGTGTAATGCTGACCTTATACAATGAGTTAGAAAATATTGCCTCTGCTTCTATAATTTCAATGCAACTGTAGAGACTTGGTGTAGTTTTCTTTCCTAAATGTTTGGTAGAATACTCCAGTGAACCCATCTGGGCTTGATACTTTCTGTTTTGGAAGTTTATTCAATAATTAATTCCTTTAATACAATTAACAGTATTTAGATTGCCTATTTCTCCCTGTATGAGTTATAATAGACTGTATCTTTCAAGGAATTGGTCCATCTTAACTAGATTATAAAAACTGTGATTTAAGATTGTTCATAATATTCCCTTCTTAACCTTTCTAAAATTTTATTTTATTTTTAATTGAGCCATAATAATTGTACATATTTATGTGGTACAGTATGATGTTTTGATATATGTATATATTGTGTAACGCTCAAATCAGGGTAATTAGAATATCCATAATCTTAAACATTTATCATTTCTTTTTGGTGAGAACATTTAAAATCCTTTCTTCTAGTTATTTTGAAATATATAATATACTATTTTTTTTATATTCACCCTGATGTGCAATAGAACACTAGAACCTATTCCTCTATTTAACTTTAACATTGTACTCATTGACCAGTGTTCTCCCATACCCTCTTTTGCTTACCCTCACCAGCTTCTGGTAACCACCATTCTACTCTCAGCTTCTATGAGATCAACTTTTTAAGATTTCACATGTAAGTGAAATCATGCGGTAGTTTTCTTTCTGTGCTTAGCTTATTTCACTTAACACAATGTTCTCCAGGTTCATCTATGTTGTCACAGATGAAACAATTTCTTTCTTTTTTATTAATGAATAGTATTGCATATTATGTATATACTATGATTTTTAAATTCATTCATCCATTCATGGACATAGATTGTTGCCATATCTTGGCTATTATGAATAGTTCTGCAATAAACACAGGACAGCAGATGTCTCTTTGACATACTGATTTCATTACTTTTGGGTTTATACCCATTAGTGGGATTGCTGGATCATATGGAAGTTCAATTTTTAATTTTTCAAGCAACTTCCATAATGTTTTTATAGTGACTGTTCTAATTTACATTCCCACCAACAATATGTAAGAGTTTCCTTTCTCCACATCCTTGCCAACAATTGTTATCATTTGTCTTTCTGTAGTAGCCATTCTAACTAGACTGAGGTGATATCTTACTGTGGTTTTGATTTGTATTTCCCTGATGACTAGGGATGTTAAGCATATTTTCATATACATGTTACCCATTTGTATGTCTTCTTTTGTATATATATTTTTTGAGAAATGTCTATTCAGGTCATTTGCCCATTTTTTTTGGATTGGGCTTATTTTTTGTTTTTTTGTTATTGAGTTGTTTGAGTTTCTGATATATTCTGGATATTAACTCCTCATCAGATGCATAGTTTGCCAATATAGTCTCCCATTCTGTAGACTGTATCTTTACTCTGTTGATAGTTCTTTTGCTGTGCAGAAGCTTTTTAGTTTCCTGCAATCCCATTTGTATATTTTTGCTTTTGTCGCCTGTGCTTTTTGTTTTCCTAGTTGGGGTCTCATTATGTTGCCCAGGCTGGTCTTGAACTCCTGGGCTCAAGTAATCCTCTCACTTCAGCCTCCCATGTAGCTAGGACTACTAACTCATGCCAATATGCCTGGTTATTTATTTTTATTTTTACTTTTTGTAGAGACAGGGTCTTGCTATGTTTCCCAAGCTGGTCTCAAACTCCTGGTCTCAAATCCTCCTGCTTTGGCTTCCCAAGGTGCTGGTATTATAAGCATGAGCCACTGCACACAGCCTATGTCTTTGTTTAACTATGTCTTTGTTTGTTTGTTTTGAGACAGGGTCTCTCTCTGTTGCCCAGGCTGAAGTGCAATGGTGCTGTCATGGCTCACTGCAGCCTTGACACTCCGGGTTCAAGCAATCCTACCACCTCAGCTGCCTGAGTAGCTGGGACTACAGACACACACCCACCATGCCTGGCTAATATATACACACACACACACACACACACACACACACACACATATACATATATACACACACACATACGTATATATACACAAACATATATATATATGTAGATATATATGTGTGTGTGTGTTTTTTTGTAGAGATAGGGTTTTGCCATGTTTCCCTGGCTGGTCTTGAGCACCTGGGCTCAAGCCATTCACCAGCCTCAACCTCTCAAAGTACTAGGACTACATGCGTGAGCCACCATGCCTGGTACTATTTTTTAAATTGAGTTATAGATGTTTCTAATATATTTTGGATATTAACCCTTTATCATATGTATGGCTTGTAAATATTTACTCCCATTCCATAGGTCACCTTTTTATTTGATTCATTGTTTTCTTTATTGCACCAGAGTTATTTAGTTTAATGTTGTCCCACTTGTCTACTTGTGGTTTTGTTTCTTGAGTTTTTGGTGTCTTATCGAAAAAAATCACTGTCAAGAGAAATGTCAAGGAACATTTCCCCTGTTTTTATCTAGGAATTTTATAGTTTAAGGTCTTATATTTAAGTCCTTAATCCGTTTCGAGTTGATTTTTTTCTGTATTGTATAAATTAAGGGTTAAATTTCACTCTTCTCATGTAGATGTCCAGTTTTCCAACACCTTTTTGAGGAGACTATCCTTTCCCCATTGTTTATTTTTGGCACCACTGTTTATTTTTGGCACCACTGTTGAAGATCAGTGGACCATACATACATGGATTTATTTCTGGCTTCTTTATTCTGTTTCATCTGTCTATATGTCTGTCTTCATGCCAGTACAACACTATTTTGATTACTGTAGCTTCATAATATACTTTTGTAAGCAGGAAGTGTGATGCCTTGAGCTTTGTTCTTTCTCAAGTTAACATGGCAATTCTGGGACTTTTGTGATTTAATTTGAATTTTTGAATTTTTCTCAATTTCTGTAAAACATGCTGTTGGGATTTTGATAGAGAATGCATTGAATCTGTAGATAGCTTTGATTTATAGATACTTTAAAAGTATTAAGTCTGTATATTTATGAAAACAGGATGCCTTTCCAATTTTTGTCTTGTTTAATTTCTTTCATCAATATATTTTAGTTTTTCATGTATAAGTCTATCACCTCCTTGGTTAACTTCATTTCTACGTATTTTATTCTTTTCGGAGTTATTGTAAATAGATTCTATTTTTTTTGGATAGTTCATTGTTAGTGTATAGAAACATTACTGACTTTGCATGTTGATTTTGTATCCTGCAACGATAGTAAATTCATTTGTTAGTTTTAACAGTTTTTTGGTGGTGTTTAGTGTTTTGTGTATATATATTATATATATTTTATAA
>NW_026652276.1:134218001-134367966 GCF_009828535.3 Hylobates moloch
AGGAATGTCTTATAGTTATAACCAGCGATTTTAAAATGATAATAACTTAACTTTGATTACATACAAGAACTCTACACTTTTACTCTACCACCCCCATTTTAGTTTTTGATGTCACAATTTAAATTTTTTATATAGTATATCCCTTAACACACTACAAATATGCCTCATTTTGTCATGATTTACTTTATTGTTCTTCACAGATAGTGCATTTTTTTTACAAATTGAAGGTTTGTGGCAACCCTGTGTTGAGCAAGTCTGTCATTTTTCCATCACTATGTGTTTACTTCATGTCTGTGTCATATTTTGGTTATTTCAAACTTTTTCATTATTATTATTATTACATCCATTAAGGCTATCTGTGATCAAGTGATGTTTGATGATACTGTTGTAATTGTTTTGTGGTGCTGTAAACCGCATCCATATAAGGTGACAAACTTAACTGATAAATGTTGCGTGCATACTGACAGTTCCACCAACTGGTTGTTCCTCCATCTATCTCCCTCTCCTCAGATGTTCCTATTCTCGGAGACACAGTAATATTGAAATTATGCCAATAAATAGCCCTGAAATTGTCTTTAGGTGTTCAAGTGATAGGAAGAGTCACACATCTCTCACTTTAAATCAAAAGCTAGAAAGGACTTAGCTTAGGGAGAGAAAGCATGCCAGAAACCAGGATAGGCCAAAAGCTTAGTTTTGGGCAGTTAGCCAAGTTGTGAATGTAAAGGAAACTTTCTTGAAGAAAAGTAAAATGACTACTTCAGTGAACACACAAATTATAAGAAAATGAAACAAACTTACTGCTGATATGGAGACAGTTTTAGTGGTCTGGATATATGATCAAACTAGCTGCAACATTAAGCCAAAGCCTAATCCAGAGCAAGTTCTTAAACTCTCTTCACCTCTATGAAGGCTGAGATAGATGTGAAAGCTGCAGCAGAAAAGTTTGAAGCTAGCATAGTTTGTTTCATGAGGTTTAAGGATAGAAGTTGTCTCTGTAACATAAACATGCAAGGTAAAGCACCAAGTGATAATATAGAAGTTGCATTAAGTTATCCATAATATTGAGGTTAGATAACTGATGAAGGTGGCTACAGTAAACGATAGTTTTTCAGTGGAAACAAACAGTCAGATACTAGAAGAAGATGCCATCTAGCGCTTCTATAGCTAGAGAGAAGTCAATGCCTGGATTCAAAGCTTCAAAGGACATGATGATACTCTTTTTAGCAGCTAATGCAGGTGGTGACTTTGAGTTGAAGCCAATGCTCATTGATCATTCTAAAGATCCTAGGGCCCTTAACAATTAGACTAATCTACTGTGCCTGTGCTCTATAAATAAAACAACAGAGCCTAAAGGGCAGCACATCTGTTCACAGCATGGTTTACTGAATATTTTAAGCTCCCTGTTGATATCTACTGCTCAGAAAAAAAGATTCCTTTCCAAATATCACTGCTCATTGACAATGCACATTGTTACCCAAGAGCTTTGATGAAGATGAACAAAAAGATTAAACTTGTTTTCATTTCTGCTAACACAACATCCATTTTACATCCCATAGATCAAGGAGTAATTTTGACTTTCCAGTGTTATTATTTAAGAAATACATTTTGTAAGGCCATAGCTGCCATAGATAGTAATTCCTCTGCTGGATTGGGACAAGGGAAATTGAAAACCTTCCAGAAGGACTCACTACTTAGATATCATTAAGAACATTCATGATTTATGGGAGAAGGTGAATGTATCAACATTTACAGGAGTTTAGAAGGTTGATTCCAACTCTTATGAATGACTTTGATGGGTTCAACATTTCACTGGAGAAACGTACTGCAAATGTTGTGGAAATAGCAAGAGAAATAGAATTAGAAGTGGAGTGTGTAGATGTGACTGAATTGCTTCACTTTCTTAATAAAACTTGAATGGATGAGGAGTTGCTTATTATGGATGAGCAAAGAAAGTGATTTCTTGAAATGGAATCTACTCTTGGTGATAATGCTGTGAACATTGCTGAAATGATACCAAATAATTTAAACTAGTACATAAACGTATTTGATAAAACAGTGGCAAGATTTGAGAGAATCGACTCCAATTTTGAAAGAAGTTCTACTCTGGGTAAAATGCTATCAAACAGTATTGCATACTACAGATAATTTTTTGTATGTAAGGAAAAGTCAATTGATGCAACAAACTTTATTGTTGTCTGATTTTAAGAAATTGCCACAGCCACCTCAACCTTTGGCAACCACCACCCTGATGAGTCAGCAGTCATTAACATCAAAGCAAGACCTTCCAGCAGTAAAAAGGCCAATATTTGATGAAGGCTCAGATGATTGTTAATCCTTTTATTTTAGCCATTAAGTATTTTTAAATTAACATATATACTTTTTAGACATATTATCACACATTTAAAAGGCTACACTAAAATGTAAACATAACTTTTATATCTACTGGGAAACAAAAATATTTTGATTAGCTTTATTGTGATATTTGCTTTATTTAGGCATTCTGGAATTGAACCCACAGTATCTCTGAGGTATACCTATATTGTAGCTATTATTATTTTTAATAGTTTTGTCTTTTAGTCTTTATCCTAATGATATCAGTGATTTACACAAAACCATTACAGTATTAGAGTATTGTAAATGTACTTACTTTTAACAGTGAGTGATATACTTTTATATATTTTCATGTCACTAATTAGCTTGCTCTTTTTCTGGGGAAATCTTTCTCTCTACTTGATTCCTAAAGGACAGCTTTGTTGGGTAAATATTTTTGGTTGGCAGTTTGTTTTTCCTTCCTTACATATGTTCTTCTATTCTCTCCTGTTCTGCAAGGTTTCTGCTGAGAAATTTTCTGCTAGCCTTGTTATAACTATCTTATATGTGATTTGCGTCTTCTCTCTTGCTGTTATCAGGATTTTCTCTATGTTTTTGATTTTTGACAGTTTGATTATAATATGTCTTGGTGTAGTCTTATTTTCATTGAATCTGATTAAAAACTTCTGACCTTCTTGTACACCTGGATATTTATATTTTCCCCAGATTTGCAAACTATTCTGCTATTATTTCTTTAAATAATCTCTATTTTTTTGTCTCTCTCATCTCCTTCTATAACTCCTATAACTTGTATGATATAGTTTGGCTATGTTCCTACCCACATCTCATCTTGAATTTTAGTTCCCATAATCCCTACATGTCATGAGAGGGATTCAGTGGGAGGTAATTAAATCATGGAGGTGGTTTTCCCCCATGGTATGTTCTCGTGATAGTAAGTTCTCATGAGATCTGATGGTTTTAAAAGGGGCTTCCCCCTTTGCTCAGTTCTCATTCTTCTCTCTCCTGCCACCTTGTGAAGAAGGACATGTTTGCTTTCCCTTCCACCATGATTATAAGTTTCCTGAGGCCTCTCCAACCCTGTAGAACTGTGAGTCAACTAAACCTCTTTCCTTTATAAATTACCCAGTCTTGAATACGTTCTTATAGCAGCATGAGAATGGACTAATGCATTGCACACTTTCTCTTTTGATGCTGCCTCATAAATCTCTTAAGCTTTCTTCATCTTTTCTCATTCTTTTTTCTTTCTTCTTCTTTAGTTGTATATTTTCAAATAACCTGTTTTTCAGTTCACAGATTCTTTGTCTACTTGATAATTTCTGCTGTCGATTCTGTCTAGTGCATTTATTATGTTTTTTAGCTCCAGAATTTCTATTTGATTAAAAAATAATTTCAATCTCTCTCTTTATTTCTTTGTTTTGGTTGTACTGTTTTACTGATTTCATTGAATTGCTTCTCTGTACTTTAAGTTCACTAAGCTTTCCTAAAACAATTATTTTGATTTTTTTTGGTCAGGCACCGCGTATATCTCTATTTCGTTGGGGCCAGTTACTGTAAAATTACTGTGTTCTTTTGATGATTTTATGTCTGTTTTTTTATGTTTATTTTTGCCTTATATTGATGTGTGTGCATTTGGTAAAGCAGTCAAATGCACACACATCAATATAAGGGAAAAATAAACATTAACAAAACCAAAAAGAATCACCTTTCAGATTTTATGAACTAGTTCACTATGGAAAGACCATACCCTATGGGGGAGGGTTTGTTGGGTGGGGTAGCATCAGTGATGGTGCAGATTTGTAGTCTCTGTGTAGCTTTTTCAGCTCGGGTCAGAGTTGACAAAGATCATAAGGATCTTCAGTGGCCAAAGCAGTGGATATTGGCAGTAGCAGCAAGAATTGATAGGGTCCTCAGTGGTGATGGCTGCTAAGGTTCTTCTGATCTTTCCCCCCACCAGGGAAGCTGGAGCTGAGAAGATTTCTCTTGGTACTAAATCTGGCTTGTAGAGCCTCTCATAGTGGCAGTACCACCAGTGTCTGATGGGTGGCACTCATGGAGTAGCCATGAAACTGAGGTCTGATGCATGGGCTCACGTGGAGAGATTATGGCTCTGGGATTACAGTGGTAATGACACTGGTGCTCAAGGTGCAGATGCCCCTTCTGCTGCATGGTATAGTATGTGAGGCATGAGTGCACATGCAAAGTAGTGTCGGAGCTGAGAACACAGTCTTTCAGTGGCTTCAGGGTTGGGGCAAGGCATAGCTCTCTATGGCTGAGCTGTTGCCCAGGGCACAGGTGCCCCTGCTGTAATGTTGGTAATAGTATACATATGAATTAGTCAAGGAGACAAGAATGAGAGCACAGGTATGCACAGAATTATAATGGCTCTGAGGCCTGGGTGGGGCTAGCTCTCTATGGTAGTTAAGTCAGTGTCTGGAATGTGGACACATGCAGGCAGAGTTTAACATTGGGGCTTGGAGTGTTAACTAGCTTACTATGGTGCTGGCTGTGGTGTTAAAAACATGAGTGAGCCCAATGTAGTCAGACTATCAGTCTGGAGTGTGGGCATTCCCAGGGTGGCCATGGCTCTAGGGCTGGAGCTTACACATGGTTGGGAGAGGTGGTGACCCCATTCCCAAAGCAGCTCAACAGCAACTGCTTCTTGGGGGATAGGAGGAAGGTATAGCCACATCTCCCCCTCTGGGGTTCTCTTGCAGGAATGACTGTTGGTTACTCAGTGGGAAAAGATGCTAGTGTCTCCTGTGGAGCAGGCCACTAGAGACAATGTTGGTCTTTTCTGTGTCTAATATTGATAGCTTCCACCTTTCTTCTTTGTTCTTAGCCAAATCATGGCCTCTTAGGTATGCCAATCACACCAGCCATTCTTTCTATGTGGTTATTCTCCATTTTTTCCTTCACGATGTTGCTGCAAATTCTTTAATGGGCCCTTGAGTCCTCTCTGGGCTATTTTAGTTTGTGAATAGCTGTCTATACTTGAATGCTTTGGAGGGATGAATATCTCCTACTCCATGATCTTGGTGATAGGTCCTAAACAGAGATTTTCTTAAATTCTAGAAACTATTAATTCCCCCATTCATTGCAGAGGAAGCCTGTGTGAATGTTGGAGCATGATTTTGACACTTAGCCAGGCAACTTACAATTCTGTCTTTGCCCTCACTTCCTGCTTGCACAAAGCCTCAAGGTCATTCACAGGTGACAGCTCAGTGCCTTCTCTATTTCTTCCTTAGGATGAGCATAGTCCAGGGCATATACCTGGTCTTCTAGATTTTGGGGAGTATGTCAGAGATTTTCAAATCCCCTATGGATATCTCATTACTCAGCTTATGTTTTTAAGCTTTGATTAGTCTATTTTTTTCCCTGACTATTATCCAATACCTTAGTCATAAGCAAAGTTAATCAATTGCCTGTAACTGTTTTGACAAATGCCCAGAGGAGAAAGGTTTTTCACAGTGGGCGAGTTCTAATTTAAGTAAAATAAAGACAGCCTTGCAAGTGAAGTCTTCCAGAGAACCGCCAGACATGTCAAATAATGGCAATTTCTTGGGAATTTGGAAGGGCTCTATCCCTGTTTTGCTTTCTACAGTGGCTGCCAGACAATTTGTTTTCACTATGAATGAGAGCTATTACTTTTTAAGGCTATTACAGAGTTGGATACTGGGGGATGAGAATAATGCAAGCCAAAGCACCACAAAGCTCATTTTTCTCACTGAGATTCAGCCATTTTCCTGAATAAATGCTCCCTGGGTAATTGCAAGTGTTTGATTAATTTCCAGAGTCTTACAAATTTGATTCTGATATTTTTTGCCAATTTTCTTGCTTTCTTTATAGAAGAGTTATCAGAATTTCTTTATCATTTTCCCTATGTCAAAACATATATTTTATATATAGTATTATCTTAACATTTATTGTAGATAGATTTAGAAAAAATTTTACTGACATGAATATTTCTAAATCAAGAAGACATTTTAAAGTTAACGATTAGGAGAAACCATAGGTTATCAAATGCTTTGGAAAAATATGAAGATAGTGTGGTTGCCAACCTCCAACATGTCGAAAATAATCTTTGCTTCCTAGTTTTGTGGTTCTTCTTTCCCCATACTGAATCCGAGTTGATTTGTACAACCACAATAATCATATGAAAGTGATGGTGTATGACCTTTGAGACTAGTTCATAAAATACATTCCCACTTCCACCTTGGTCACTTGAATAGGTTATTGTTAGAAAAGCGAGCTACTATGTTGTGAGGACACTAAAATGTACCTATAGAGAGGCCCATGTGGAGAACTGAGTATTCCACTAAAACCAGTACTAATTTACCACCTATGTGAGTGATCGATCTTGTTCAGTCCCAGCCATGCATTCTGATGACTACAGTACCACAAAGCATCTGACTGAACCTTTTGATAAGGCTTTATCCAGATCTGCCTAGCCAAGCTGTTCCTGAATTCTTGACTAATAGAAACTGTGAGATAATAAATGTTTATTGTTTTAAGCCACTAAGTTTTGTCATAATTTGTGTCTCAGCAATTGGTTACTAATATAATAAGCAATTGAAAGCATTTATTTACAAGGAAGCAAATATCCTCAGAAAGAAATTGAAATATGTTTTTAAAAATTTCCCCTGAGAAAATACTAGCTGTACATAATGGTAAAGGCTCTTTCAGACATACCAAACTTTCAAAGTTATATTCAGAGAACAAAAGAAGATTGTAACTGTAACTATTCCATATTCATTTTCTGAATATGGAATAACTTCATTACCATGACCTAAAAATAATAAAACCAATGAAAAAAATTATGATTTTACTTATGAATATATATACAAAGATCCTAAAAGATTCTACTAACAAATGGAATCTAGCAGGATAAAGCTTTTTAGAAATGCATTATATACACATAAAGCTATAATAATTTAGACCTGAAGTGCTAGCATCAGAATAAAAATGTATTAATAAAAAGTAATTTTAAGAACTCAGAAACAGCACATCAAACCTAATACCAGTTATGAAATAATCCATTCCTTCCATACTTAGTTGAAGTGTCTAAATCTATATTATAAACTTCTAATGCATGTTAATAAGTATGTATATATGTAAATATGTATATATGTAATATTTTAAATCAAATATACATATGATACATAAATGTGGCTTACAATGAAGAAGATTGACATTTGAAGCATCAATATCTTTAATCTAAAAATAGATCTTAGAAAAACTAAAAAAAAGTCTCTCAGTTATAAAATCATTCAAAAAGGAAAATAGGAAATTTGAGAGGAAAAAATTCAAATGCCAATAGATACTTTAAAAAGTATAATTTAGGCAGTAATTCAATAGGTAATAGTTATGTTCTAACAAATTCCTCTTGGTTTACAAAAAAGAACAGTAGCCAGTGTTGAGTTCATTTGAGAAGTGAAAGGTAAATATAATTAACAAACTTTTTGGAGATTGTCCACAATATGCCAAAATCCTTAATATTGACCCAGACATTTTATTTAACATTTGAAATATGAATGCTTTGCATCCTTAGCGTTGCTTGTTTGTGGCTCGTTTGCGTTTTCTTTATATAGATACTATTTTTAGCAAGGAAATACATTAAAAATCTTTCAAATTTTAAAGCAGGCAGTTTGATGCATAGGAATGCAAGGTTTTATATTATTTTCCTTATGATAAATCTAAAAGCTAACTCTGGTATCAGTTTGTCTCATCACATTTGGAAGGTGTGACATACCTGCAAATAGCGGACCACTCGGCAAACCAGGTCAGGTGCCATGAAGTCTCCAGTGAATCGCCAAATAATATCTGTCAAGATGTTGACCAGTCCTGTGAAAGAATCTAACAAAAACATACAAGTGCTTACATTCAGGGTTTTATTTTATTTTTATTTTTTATTTCTCAAATTTGCAGCTAAGCCACGATAGAAATGAAATCCTGGGGAGGTTCATTTTTTATTTTTTTCCTTCCTGCTTTATCAGATGGCTACTGAGGAAATGCAAAGCAAGGTAGGACTTCTTTGAGTTATATTATTGCAGCTTCTTACCACTTAAATGTAACCACCTAGGAAGAATTTCAGTAATGACTGAAGAGGAATCATGCTAATCATAGAGTTGACTTTTTAAGTCACAGAACAGAAATTTTCAGGGTATGTAGGTCTCTACTAAAGAAAGCACTGTGTGAGAATCAAGAGGACAAAATTGAGAAAAGCAAAATTGTTGTCTTTGGAGAATACTTCAAAATTCCCCTTACTACACCCATTATGTTCCAAATTGGACCTCTTGTTTCTCCTTATGCCCAGTCTCAGTCCCCCTCCTCCCAGGTTTCTTTGCTTTCTTCTCCTTTCCACTTTCAACCTCTGCCCTTGGAAAACAGCAAGTGTATGATCTAGCCATTTAATTAATGTACTTGGTTGAATTACGGAGGCACTAAGGCCAAGGTCAGGACATTTGTCCTCTTGTGGGCAGGTCATCCGTACTCAATTCTATAGTTACAGATTGTAAAGCTGTGCAGATGTTTATAGCAGAAATGGCAAAATAGGCTGTGTGTCTAAAAACTGCCCCTCACCCCTCCATGACAGACATCACTAATTTATCACATAATCCAGAATCTTTCTCAAAAGAGTGCTGCAGGCAAGATTGCAGAATAGAAGGCTCCACTGATCATTCCCTCTTCCTCCCTCAGCAAGGACACTAATGTAGCAACTATCTACACACAAAAAAAGTAGCTTTGTAAGCACCAAAAATCAGGTGAGCTCTCATAGTTCTTGGTTTTAACTTCATATTGCTGAAAGAGGCACTGAAGAAGTAGAAAAAAATAAAAACTCTTTTAAATCTCTGACACCACCCCTCTCCCATCCCCCAGCAATGGCAGCAGGGTGTGGAGAGCATTCCTAGGTGCTAGGGGAGAAAAGCACAGCAATTGTGAGGCATTGAACTTAGTGCTGTCCTATTATAGCAAAAAGAAAACTGGGCCAAACTCAGCTGATGCCACACCCCATGGAGACAGCATTTATATTAGCTCTAGCCGAAAGGAAATCACCAATCCTGGTGGTCAGAACTTGAGTTCCCACAAGCCTTACCACTGCAAGCTAAAGTGCTCTAGGGCTCTAAATACACTTGAAAGTCAGTCTAGGCCACAAGGAGTGCAACTTTCAAGCAAGTTCTAGTTCTGAACTGGGCCTAGAGCCAGTACACTGGGGAGGTAGATGGCCTACTGAGATACCAGCTTGGGTGGCTAAGGGAGTTCTGGCACTACCCCTCCCCTAACCGCAGGCTGCAATTCTCACAGCTCCAAAAGAGATCCCTTTCTTCCACTTAAGGAGAGGAGAAGGAGAAGGAGAAGGAAGGAGTAGGAAGGATTTTGTCTTATATCTTGGATACCAGCACAGTCACAACAGCAGAGGGCACTGGTCAGCTCTGAGAGGCCCCCTTTCCAGGCCCTAGCTCCGGGATGGCATTTCTAGACATGCCCTAGGCCAGAAGGGAAACTACTGCCTTGAAGGGAAGGACATAGTCCTGGCAGCATTCATCACCTGCTAACTAAAGAGTCCTTGGGCTCAGAATAACCAGCAGCAATACCCAGGTACATTGAAGACTTTGGATGAGACTCTAAGACTTGCCAATCAAAAGTCATCAAGTGGCTGAATGGATTGAAAAAAAAAAAAAAGGATTCAATGATCTGTTGCTTACAAGAAACATGCTTCACCAATAAAGACACAAGGCACACGTAGGCAGAAAATAAAGGGATGGGAAAAGATATTCCATGTCAATGGAAACCACAAAAGAGCAGGGCTAGTTATGCTTATATCAGGCAAAATAGATTTCAAGACAAAAACTATAGGAAGAGATAAAGAAGGTTACTATATAGTGAAAAAGGGGTCAATTCAGCAAGAGAATATAACAATTGTAAGTATATGTGCACCCAACACTGGAGCACCCAGACATATAAATTAAATATTGTTAGAGCTAAAGAGAGATATAGACCCCATACAATAATAGCTGGAGACTTCAACACCACAATTTCACCATTGGACAGATCTTCCAGACAGAAAATTGGTAAAGAAACATGAGAGTTAATCTGCACTACAGACCAAACAATAGCTGTAGAATACACATTATTTTCCACAGCACATGGGTCATTCTTAAGAGTAGACTATATGTTAAATCACTAAAAAGCCTGAAAACATCAAAACAAAATAAAATAATATAATATGAAGCATCATCTCTGACCATAATGGAATAAAACTAGAAATCAATAACAAGAGGAATTTTGGAAACTATACAAATACATGGAAATCATACCATATGCTCCTGAATGACTAGTGGGTCAATGAAGAAATTAAGAAAAAAATTTAAAAATTTCTTGAAACAAATGATAATAGAAACACAACATACCAAAATCTATAGGATACAGCCAAAGCACTAAAACGGAAGTTTGTAGCTATCAGTACCTACACTGAAAAAGAAGATTAACTTTAAATAAACAACCTAATAATGCATCTTAAAGGACTAGAAAAGGAAGAGCAAAACAAACTCAAAATTAGTAGCAGAAAATAAATAATAAATATTAGAGCATAAATAAATGAAATTGAAATGAAGAAAACAATACAAAATATCAATGAAACAGAAAGTTGGATTTTTGAAATGTCATGCAAAATTGACCTTTAGCCAGACTAATAAAAAAGAGAGAAGACTCAAATAAATAAATTGGAAGTTATAGAAGAAAGGAACAAATTCCTAATGCATACAATGTACCAAGATTGAACTATGAAAAATAACAAATAACAAGATCTTATAATAAAATGTCTTCCAATAAAGAAAAGTTCAGGAACTGATGGCTTCTCTGCTGAATTATACCAAACATTTAATGAAGAACTAATATCAATCTTACTCAAACTATTCTGAAAAATAGAGGAGGAGGGAATACTTCCAAACTCATTCTATGAGGCCAATATTATCCTGATACCAAAACCAGACAAAGACAAATCCAAAAAAATCAGAGTCTGTATTCACATGAAACAGACAATAATATTCATTTTCTGCTTTGCCCATGGCTATGTTACCTCTTCAAACATCTGTCATAATAAGGTCTGAAGAGACATGGACCATCTGAACATTCTGTAGAATATCACATTGATCCATTTACATCAAAGATGTCATTAAGAGTCAACAAGAAGTGTCTAATACATTAGAGGCCTTGGTAGAACACATACACTCTGGAGGGTGAGAGATAAACCCTGGGAAAATTCAGGAACATGCCACATTGGTAAAGTTTTTAGTGGTTCAGTAGTGAAAGTCTGCTAGAATACCACCCCCACCACTGCATTTTCAAGTAAAAGTTAAATTGCTGTATGTTACATTCTCAATCTCAATAAATAGAGCAAGATACCTGGTAGGCCTCTGTGTTTTGGAGGCAACACATTCCACATCTAGGAATATTTTTTGGTCCCATATACTGAACTACATAGAAGTCTCACAGCTTTGAGTGGGCCTGGAGCAAGAAAGGGCTCTGCAGCATCTGTGGGCTGCAGTATAAGCAACCCTGCTACTTGGGGCATATGATCTGGCTGACCCTATGGCACTGAATTTGTTAGTGGGGAAAGGTACAGTTTGGAGTTGATGGATGCCCAAGTGAAAGAATCAGAATGCAGGCCCCTAGGGCTCTGAAGCAATGCCATCCATTTTCAGTATAAAGTTATATACCTTTTGAGAAACCCTTCCTAGAATGTTGCTGAGCCTTGGTCAAGATGGAATGGCTGATAATGGGCACTAAATGTATTTGGAACTGACCATTATGAGCTAGATTATTGCCAATGCACTAAGTCGTACACTCAGACGTGTCCCACAGCCTTCTATTGGAAAATGGAAATGGCACATCTGGGATCAAACCCATATGGGACTAGACTGGCATGAGGAGGCTGCATGAGCAAGTAGCACAGATGCCTCCGTGTCACCCACTATGGTTGTACCAGTGCCCTTGCATAGCTCACACTTATGGCTATATGGGGGTTCTCTATGACTAGCTGAAAGGGAGGTAAAAGGCCAATCCTAGTTAACAATGGATTAGTTCCTTATGAGGCTGTAAAGCAAAAATAGATGGTCACTGAAGTACAGCTGAATTATGGGGTAGCCTTGGAAGACAGTGGAGAAGGAAGATCTTCCCAATGAATGAAGCTGCAAGCAATGAGTAGGTTATCTATTTTGTGTGGAAGAAAAATTGGCCTAAGGTGTGAATATATGTGTAGGTTTGTGCACAGTAGCCAATAGTCTAGCTGTGTAGACAGGGACCTGAATGAAAGGGACTTGGAGAATGGAAACAAGAGTCTAAGACAGAGACATATGGTTGGGACTATGGGAGTGGGCACAATGTGTGAAGATTTTTGTGTCATGCATTTAACACTAATTGGAAAGAATCAAGTACACAAGAAGCACTGAAAAATCAAATAGACAAGGTAACATGTCCAGTTGATATTATCCAGGCTTTGTCTTGGATTAAGTACCACATGATGGGCACATGAATAGAGTGGCCACAGTGGCAGAGAGCAAGACTACTCATTAGCCAATACAATGGACTACAAATTATCCTGGCAAATCTAGCTATTGCTGATTTTGAATGTCCAACTTGCTAACAAGAGAGACCAACAAGGAGCCCTCAATAGGTTACTAGGTCTTCAGGAGATCGACTGGTTGATTTGTGGCAAGTTGACTACATTGGGTCCCCTCTGTCCTGCAGCAGCCAGCTGTCCATCCTTCCAATGATGCACTTATTCTGGGTATAAGCTTTCCTTTCCTGATCTCTGAGTCGTAGTCAACACAACTAACTATTATCTGGGGGCTTTTAGATTACCAAACAAGAATGGAAATCCACACAACATAGTATGTGATCAGGGGACCCACTTAATAGTGAAGGGGCTGTAGGATGGCTCATGATCCTAGAACTTACTGTTTGTATTACATACTACACCAGACAGAAGTAGCTGTACTTTTAGAGCCTTAGAATGAACTACTGAAGGAACATATGAAGTGCCACTTATAGGTAATGCTCTGAAAGTTAGGGTCCCACCCTTTAAAGTGCAGCATATGTGTTAAATCAGAGCCCACTTCATGGTGTTGGGTCCCTAACAGGAAGTATACATAGGTCTTAGAATCAAGGTAGAGGAAGAAATGGCCTCAGTTAACATCACTCCCATTGACCCACTGAAGGGCTTTGCGCTTCTTCATCTGCACCTCTGTGCTCTTCAAATTGGAGGTCCTGGTAACCAAAGGAAGTATACTTCTGCCAGGGAACATAGCAAAGGTACCATTGAACTAAAAGCTATGGCTGCCACCAGGGCACTTTGGACTCTTTGTGTCTAGGGACTAGCAGGCAAGAAGAGGAATCACCATCTTGGCAAGAATGATTGGTGGTGACTAGCAGATGGAGGTAGAGCTGTTTTTACACAATGAGAAAGGCAGGCATATGCGGAGAACACAAAAAATTTACTTGTAACTGTCAAGTTGTGATTGATGGCAGACAATTAGTGGATGGGACCACGGATGTTAAGCATCTTCAGCAGGCCCTCAACACAGGGTTGTTCAGATTATTTATGCTCTAGGGTGCCCTGCCCCTGCTGTTGTGGAAGGGTGAATGGGGGCTGAAATTGAGTCTTCATTATTGTCACACAGACATACATCCTGGTTGTACAAAGACAAGGCAAGTATTGACTCTTTTCTGTACTACCCATGGGCTGTACCCTAGTATTAAATTATACAGCTCAAAATTCCAATCATGACTCTGTTGAGAAGCACCATTAGGCTTTATGAGAGATTTGTTGTTTCTGTGTGATTCTAGTCAGACAGAGAACTGGGCAGAACTCTGCTCAGAAATAGAGTATGCACTTGGCTGGGTTCAGCCTCTTAGAAAATCAAACAGCTGAACAACAAAAGAAACTGCAACTTTGGGGATTAATCTAGGATACTCATAATTTCATTTCCAATAGTTTATTTTTATTGCTATGTTTCTGCTAAAGAGCAATAGTAAAAATGGAAAGTCACACTGTCATTTGGTTAATTGCTTTTCGAACATTGGAAAATGAGGTTTATTAATGTTAGAACAGAAGGAGCTCAGGGTATGGCATGCAGCAAGTGCTGAGCACATGCTTGAATGAATTGCCATTGTGGTTTGAAAAGGCTTTAAGAAAAACAAAACAAAATAAAACTTTATTTTGAAATAATTAGAGACAAGAAGTTACAATAAACGGTACACAAAGGTTTCATGTGCCTACCACACAGCATCCCCCAATGGTGACATCTTACATAACTCTAGGTAGACTTCATGGTTTAAAAGAGAATTACTACCCTTAACCTGACTTCTCTAGAACACAGAACGTGATTGTGAGGGATTATGAAGCAATTATTATATCCTTGGCAAGGTTCTAAGTAGTTAGAATCATTAACTTATTTAATCTGACAACAAACTGAGATAAAATCTCCATTTTATAGATGAACAAAATAAGAAAGGTTAGAACATTTTAAGATTTCAGAGAAAGTTAGAAGTGAAGCTAGGCTTTAACCCATACTATAGAAGTCAGTGTTTGACTGCCTTCAACACTGCCTTTTATTGTTTTCATTTATTTCTTTTTAGATTTATTATTATTATTATTATACTTTAAGTTTTAGGGTACATGTGCAGGTTTGTTACATATGTATACGTGTGCCATGTTGGTGTGCTGCACCCATTAACTCGTCATTTAGCATTAGGTATATCTCCTAATGCTATCCCTCCACCCTCCCCCCACCCCACAACAGTCCCTGGAGTGTGATGTTCCCCTTCCTGTGTCCATGTGTTCTCATTGTTCAATTCCCACCTATGAGTGAGAACATGTGGTGTTTGGTTTTTTGTCCTTGCGATAATTTGCTGAGAATGATGATTTCCAGCTTCTACTTATAGGGCTATTCTACCCACAGAAGTTGCTTTTACTCCTTTAGAAAACTAGGGAGATAAACCTCCCCTTTGTGCATCTTTTTTGGTGGGGAAGTGGTACAGGGTATTGCTGTCACTCAGGCTGGAGTGCAGTGGTGTGATCATGGCTTACTGCAGCCTCAACTTCCCAGGATCAAGTGATCCTCTTGCCTCAGCCTCCTGAGTACATGACACCACACCTAGCTAACTTTTACTTTTTAATAATTTTCATAGAGGCGGGATCTCACTATGTTGCCCAGGCTGGTCTTGAACTCCCGGGCTCAAGTGATCCACTCACCTCAACCTCTCAAAGTGCTAGGATTACAGGTATGAGCCACTGCATTTTGCCCTTTCTGCATCTTCACTGTTAACAGAATAAAGCTGAGTCCCACAGCTTAGAATAAAAGCCTTCCACTATTTGGCTTTGCCTACTGCTACAGTTTGAATGTGTGCCCAGGAATTGGTGTGTTGGAAACTGAATTCCCAATGTGACAGTGGGGCCTAATGGGAAGCATTTAGGTTGAGCCCTCATGAATATATTAATGCCATTATAAAAAGTGAATGGTCTCATCCTCTTTCTCCCTTTGGCCTTCTGCCACATGAGGATCTAGGCAGCATGCAAGGCACCATCTTCGAAGAGAATGACCTAACCTGACACTGAACTTTCTGGCACCTGGACCTTAGACTTCCCAGCCTCCAGAACTGTGTCCTAATAAATTTCTGTTTATAAATTACACAGTCTGTAGCATTCCATCACAGCAGCATGAAACAAACTAATACAACTACCTCTTGTCAGGTCCCCATGTGGCATTTCAATGTTGAACACCATATTGATCATACATTTGTGCATCTAGATAGGCATTCCCTCTGCTTGGAATCTCCTCTCTCCATTTTCCAGCCTATTGAATTCCTATTTTTCTTTCAACACCTAGCTAATATGTCCCATGCTCCAGAAGCTTTCCTTGACCATTCACATGGTATAGTTCACCATACAAGGTTATGTGACCCTCCCAGTCTTTCGCCTGTCTGTATTTGCTTTTTATTTTTCTATAGTTAACAAAAAAAAGCATTGGCAAGCACATGGGATCTATAATCCAAAGTGTCAAAAGCTTGGAGAGGAAAAATCCTATGACTGTTCTAAGCTATAAGAGAAGTCCTTACTGAGAAGGTCAGACGTGAGCAGTCATTGAGAGCTGTGGGTTGTGATTGATCAAATAGGAATGTCATGAAGATTTTCATGGCACAAATGGACTGGATGAACGAACGGAATGGACTTGGGAGTTACTTGGATATTCTCTTTTGGCTTACTGATTCCTTAATTTTAAAAAACGGAAAGATTATTTTGTTTCTCTAGACCTAAGTGGTTATGTAAATAACAATAATCTATTCTGTTAGACTCTATTTTTCCCCTGGAGCTCAATCTTAAATAAGCCTATTTCTGAAAGCAGACTATTGGTGGAACTCTGCCACCACATTTGTTAGTTGTTATTAAGCAAATGATGTTCAATGCTGATCAGTAAAAAGCTATTTAGTTACCTAAGTAATTGAGCACATTGCAAATAAACTGCTCCTAAATGATAATTAACAAGACCTTGGGAACAAAGAGTACACTTTAAAGGCTTAATCACCTCCATGTATTACTCTTGCTTTTTAAAAATTTGTCCTGTGGAAGATCTTAGGAAATTTCAATACTCAGAAAAGCCAAGGTAGGGTCACAACAGGCTTTATTGTCCTTTGAGGGTTTCTTGTAAACATGAATGGGGTTCCAGTTGGAGCACAAATGCAGGTGGACAGGGAAGAAGTCAAGAACGAGGCAATAGCTGAGCTTTTCAGTGAGGATTGGTCAGGTGAGAAAGGAATGCAGAATATTGATTCTAGGCACAGATGACAGCATGAACAAAGTTATGGAGGTGAGAAACTACTTGGCTTGTGTATATTAAACATCGGTTTAATTATATATATCGGTTTAAACATCCCTAAATGGGAGCTAGGAAGTGGCAAAAATGGGTCTGCAGGAACAAGAAGAATCCAGACTTTTAGGGTCTCACACGCCAATTAAAAGAGGTTGTATTTTTTTTTTATACTGTGAGAGTTGTTGAAAGTTTATGTCTCCAAACATGTATTATAAATAGATTTCTTTAGTTGTTGCAGGGAGGATCAATTTGTTAGGTCCAATACTGGAATTAACATTTAATTAGGAAACTGCAGAAGTTCAAGGAAGAAATGTATGTTAAATAACTGTAGGAATGTAGAGAGGATGTACATTGTAAAGCCTAGGACAACATTAAAAGAAATAGAAAAAGAGGCATAATTAACAAGTCAATAGTGGAGACAAAATGAAATCATAAAAAGCTCAATTAATCCAGGCTGGAATAGAAGGAAAAAAGGAAGAAAAATATAGATGGAACAAACAAAAGCAAGAAACCAGTGGTAGATTTCAATCCAAACACATCAATAATAACATTACATGTAAATTGCCTGAAACCCCAGTTAAAATCCAAACTCATTAACTTTTCATATTAATGATCCTATCCTCCTCTCTCCTCAGACTCACTTGATGGCACCACTATCTGGTAGGGACACCCAGGCCAGGAACCCATAATACATAATAGACTCTTCCTTCTACCTCACATTCAGAACATCTCAATACTTAGTCACCAAATCCTCCTTATTTTACCTTATTAAGTAGATCTCAAATTTGAATCCTCTCTGTATTCTTACTATTATTTGGCATACTCTAGGTACTGATGATTTCTTTCTTGAACTTCCTCAGTTTCCTAACTAATCTAAATGGCAATTCCAGTGCTGGACCTGCAAAACTGATCTTCCCTGCAGCAAGTAAAGAGTGAATATTAGGTGTTTTATATAATATTATACAAATTCTTAGATATTGTGAAGACTTAGACATTCAAATTCCTCATAAACTTTGTGCTATTGTTATCAGACATTTAAATTTTACATGGGTTATAAATCTCACTGCTACAATTTTTCTTCAAGTAGTCAATTACATTTTAGAGTCATTTAAAATTAAGAAAAATGTGGTTTTTAATATTAATCTTTATTTTTACTATTTTTAGAGTTCTTCACATCTCTCTGTAGATAAAATTTCTGGTCTGGTTTCACATTCCTTCTGTCAGAAGAACTTTCTTTAATGTTTCTTAAAGTATAGGTCTGCTGGTAAGGAAGTCTCCCATTACAAAAATTTTGAATAGTCTTTATTGTATCTTCATTTTAAACAGGTATTTTTGCTAGATGTAGAATTCTGGGTGATAGTTGTCCCCCCAGCTGGCTTTGAAGATATGTTTTATCTTCTGGCTTTAATTGCTTCAGACAAGAAGTCAGCTATAATTCTTGTCTTTACCTCTTTATATTAATTTAATTTTTAAAATGACAAAATAAGTGTACATATTCATGGGGCTACATGGTGATGTCTCAGTACATATAGTTATCAGATCAGAGTAACTGGCACATCTATCATCTCTAGCATTTATCATTGTTTTGTGAGGATCATTCAATATTCTTTTAGTTATTTGAAACCATATATTATTGTTAACTATAGTAATCCTACAGTGATACAGAAAGCTAGAACTTATTCTAATTCTATCTAGCTGTAATTTTGTATTCTTTAAGAATTTCTCTGATTTAATATGTTCATATATTTTCCACGGTCTTCCATCAATTTCCTCTTTACCTTTATTTGGTACTTTGGATAAGTTATAGCTAGCTTTTTAAAATTTATTCTGCTTCAGGTTATTTAAGAATTTTGGATCTATGATTTGATGCTTTCATTATTTTTGGAGAATTCTAGCTATCATTCAGAGATTTCTTTTGCCCATTCTCTCTTCTCCTTCTGTAATTTCAATGACATATATTTTAGACTATTTGATACTGTCCCATCATTTTTAAATGCTTTGTTCTCCTCATCCACTTTCTTTGTCCTTTTCTTGTTGATTTTCACTTTGGGCAATTTTTATTGATGTATCTTCAAATTACCTAATTCTTCCTCTGGCTGTGTAAAGTCCACGATTCCTAGAATTAAATGTGTGAATTACTATTGTGATTTATTTCCCCCCCACATTTCTACTTGAATCTTGCTTATAGTTTTTATCTTTCTGTGAAATCACTCAACTGTTCATCTGTGTTGTCCACTTTTTTCCCCTGGAAACTTTAACCTATTAATCATGGTGATTTAGTAGGGATAATTTTTTAAAGTGTTTATTTTGAAATCATTTAAGACCCATATTACAGTTGCAAAAATAAGACAGAAGTTTCCCATGTACGCTCTACCTGGTCAATATCAGTATAATGATGAAAACCAGGAAATTGACATTGGTATAATACTGTTAACTAAACTATAGAATTATTTGGACATCACCAATTTTTACAAGCATTTCATATATCAATGAAATTTAATCTCACATACGTATAAGGTCATGTCACTAACACCACAGTTGGGATAGAGAACAGTTCTACAACTGTCGAGAAATTCACTTGTGCTATCCCTTTATAGCCACACTCCCTACCCACTAATGTGTTCTTTATCATTATAGTTTTCTGATTTTAAGAATCTTATATAAATGGAATTATAAAATATGCAACCTTTAAAAATTAGCTTTAAAAAATTCATCAGAATGCCTTTGAAATTATTCTAAGGTGTGTGTATCATTGTTCTTATTGCCGAATAGTTTTAAATTGTATAAATGTATCAATATGTTTATTCACTCACTGAAATATATTTGGGTTATTTTCAGTTTTTAGTTATTTCAAACATGGCTGATGTTAACATTCATGTACAAGTTTTTGTGTGAATATAAATTTTCATTTCTCTAGGACAAATACTCAGAAGTGGAATTGTTGGGCCACAGAGTAAGTAAATATGTGTTTAGCTTCATAAAAAACTGCCCAGCAGTTTTCCAATGTTGCTGCACCACTGTGTACTCCCACCAACAATGTATGGGAGAGACTGTGGTTCCACACACTTGCTAGCACTCAGGACTGTCAGTGTGTTTTCATTTAGTCGTTCTACTAGATATGTAGTGATATTTCATCATGGCTTTATTTTGCATTTCTCTAATGACTAATCATGTTGAACATCTTTTTATTTTCAATTTGTTCATTTTTCTTTTCTTTTTTTAGAAATGATTTCAACTTTAATTTAGATTCAGGGGGTACATGTGCAGGCTTATTACATGGGTATATTGTGTGGTGCTGAGATTTGGGGTACGATTGATCCCATTACACAGGTACTGAGCATAGTGCCCAATAGCTAGATTTTCATCCCTTGCTCTAGTTCTTTGTTTTCCCCTCTATTGTTGCCATCTTTGTGTCCATGTGTATCCAAGGTTTAACTCCCACTTATAAATGAGAACATACGGCATTTGGTTTTCTGTTTCTGCATTAATTCACTTAGGATAATGGCCTCCAGATGCATCCATGTTGCTGTAAAGACATGATTTCATTCTTTTCTATGACTGCATAGTATTCCATTTTTTTATCCAATCCATTGATTGGCATTTAGGTTGATTCCATGTCTTTGGTGTTGTGAATATACATAGTGCTGTGATGAATATATGAGTGCATGTGTCCTTTTGGGAGAACGGTTTGCTTTTGTTTGGGTATATGCCCAGTAATGGGATTGCTAATTCAAATGGTAGTTAAGTTTTTTGAGAACTCTCCAAACTGCTTCCAACAGTGGAAGAACTAATTTACATTTCCATCAATAGTGTATAAACTGTTGAACACTTTTAAAGGTGCTTCTTTGTCATCCATATATCCTCTTTCATGAAGTATTTTTAATGTACTTTTCCTATTCATTGTAATTATTTTATTTAAAGTCCATGTCTAATAGCTCCAACATTGGAGTCATGTCTCTGTTTGGTTCTGTTGATTGCTTTGGCTGTTAACAGTGGATTGCATTTTCTTTTTGAGTATCATACATTTTGATTAAATGGCAAACATTTTGTGTAGAGTGTATCAAATATTGAGATACATAGTATTTATGCGTGGAAATGGGCACACTTCTTTAAGGTTGTTAGAGTGGTGTTAAATCAATCTACTTAGGAGTCTAGCTAGACTTGAGTTTTGTTGTTAGTAGGGTCATCCTCAGCCTCCTATGGGCTTCAAATTTTTCTTTGGATTTTCTATTAGCACAGTAGCTGAGATGCTGAAGGGTTTTAATGCCCCACTCTCTGCTTTCAGCTGTGCCTGTTTTGCTGTAACACTGCTACTGCTTGTTACTCAGTGCTTGCTACTGGTGGTTTTAGGGCTTCTCTTTTGTCCCAGTTCAGCCACAGACACATATAGGCCAGTGTGCCTGGGCCTTAGGGGTGGGGCATTCTTGGTGTTCCAATTCCTCTTCCCCATGAAAATCAAACGCCTGCCTTGTATCTGTGGTGGGTGTTGCATATGAGAGAGTTTCATGCCCTTCCCTAGAAGTAGGAGACTTCCAATGATATTGGTGTTGCTGTTTCTGGCCTCTGTTCCCAAGGGACAGGGTTTTCTCAGTCATTTATCTGCCTTTATTAGTGCTCTGTGGGGCAACAGTGTTTGGTCCCACACTGGCTTAAGGTTTTTGTTTGGGGAAGTGTCTAGGAAGGAGGGTAGTATTTCATAGCTTTCCTGTAGGCATGGTCTAAACTCTCCTGCACACTTGCGTATAGTCTCTCTAACAACTACTCAAATCTGCTGTTGTAGAGTGGAAGCAACCATAGACAATTCTGTAACTGGATCGGCCTGGCTGTATTTCAATAAAACTTTATTTATAAAACTAAGCTGCAGGATGGATTTGGCTTGTAGGCTGGAGTTTGCAAACTTCTGGTAGAGAGAATAAATTCCAAATGTCCTACTGTGACTTTCCTTCTTGTCAAGTCTGATCTTTTCTCATTCTATTTTAAATTCATACTTTAAGAAAAACACTTTCAACCAGCACATTAATAATAGCAGCTGTTTAACTGATTAAAACATTGGTTAAAGAAATAAAGCATACATAGAAATCTACGCTAAAACATTTTAATAAAAACAAACATGCATTTGTCATTTCTTTAATGTAGAGCCAAGACTTTGATTTGATTCGATTCTTTTTTGCATAAAATACACCCCTAATTTATCTTTTATAATTTCCAGTTTGGGTTTCTTTAAATTGGAGTAATCAGTTGACATACAGCAAAGCAATCTAAGGCAGAATCTCATTGCAGAGATTTTTATAATATTCCTTCATCTTTCATAGTTGCATCTCCTGAGCTTAGTTCTATTGCAGTTCACTAAAACAAAAGTCAAGTCTTTCTAAAGGGAAAGCATAAATTGACAGGTTTGTTAAGTCTAATAATATCCTGCTAGTCATGGGAGTTTAGTTAGTCAGGGTGTTGGCTGAGAGAATGGAGAGCGTTGAGTAATAAGTTGAGGCAGTGAAGAAGATGTGGTTGAAAGAGTTTCCTTGACCATACCCAACTGTTCACTCTGCCATGCCATTTCTTTATGCTGCTCCATTGGTGTGGGAAACTCTTTATACACCTCTACCTGAAGAATATTCATTTCCTCAAGGTTTAATTCAAGGTTACTTCCTTTATAACACCTTTTCTGAGTACTGAGATTGGCTTGGTTATTCCCACTTCTGTGTATCTTCCTACCCTACTATTATAGTACCTATAATACATTAACACATAATTTTTTTTGTATTTCTTTCCTATTCCACTATACTATGGGATAACAGAGATTATTATTTTTAATTCAGCTCTACTTCTCCAGGCCCTAAAACTGTGATATTACATAGTAACAGCGTGGTAAATTTCCATTAAATGAGGTAGTACATTATTACTGCTGTTGCTTGATTGGCTGAGTGTAGCATGGCTGATTTCATACAGCAGATGGAACCACATTAATCATCTCATTCAATGAAGATAAAATAATGATTACAGAATCAAGATGCTAGAAGGAAGAGTGTGATTGGAAATTTTGATCCCTAAGCAGATTTCTAAAAGAGCTCCCTGCATTTTAAGATCTCTGCTAGATTGTACGCTTCTGATTGGCAGTGGCTGTGCCTTGCTCATGTTTATAGTTTTATCTTTTTTCATAGTGCCTGGCAAGATACTCAGCACTTGCTAGATAAAGGAAGAAGTGTTGTCCAATTAAACATATTTGCAAACTTCCTTAAAACACAAAGGTCACTAGTGTAGGATTCACCCTGTGTAAAGGGCAAGTTGAGTCCCATGTCTTAGATTCCTGCTTGCTCTCAGTTGCTGTTTGCACTTTCCCCTGCATAGCAGAGCCATAGAATAATGAATACGTAGCAAGCTGAGTAACTCTTTATCTTGAGATGACTTGTACATGAACATTTGTCACACTGAATAAGGGAGATATTGAATATAAACACAATTTTTATGAAGACATTGAAATTTCTGATAATATAAGATCCTTTTATCCTTAATTGTGGTGTTACAGATGACCTCTGGCTTTCCTGAAGGGACACTGTGGGTAACAATATCAACTGTGTATCTCAGAGTATGCAATGCTTCCAGCTCAACTCAATGTCTTTAGTATTGTTTTGAAAGCTAGTGTCTGTATATAATAATAGCTTGCTTGCTTTTGGTTGCACAAATAACTATTTTTGATATTGATAAGGGTCCCTCTTCAACTTTTCTGTTTTAATCACTGAATGCTGAGAACACTGTAAATGGCACAAGTCTTGAAGAACTTGTGTGAAACTTTGTTTAATGATAGAACTGAATGGCCCAACCTGATGTCAGGTACTTAGCCAATTAAAATTATTTCTCCAAAAGTATATATCTATATTTTGGGCTCATTTTACAATATTAATATGATTCTGGCACTGTGCCCTTCGCCAAGATGAAGTACCAGCTGAGCCTAATGGTCTAAACTGTCAACTCCCCGGCTCTTTATTAATCCTGGGGAAGTGGCTCGCACCTCAGTCATTACTGCTCAATTAGGTAAATAATCATCACATTTATTCTCATTAGAGCACTCTCTTCACAGAAAACTTTGGTCCTGAGATTTTCAATTAGTCTTAACAAGTTACAAATGCCACTAGTGTCACCCTTTCTCCATTAGTTCCCCTAACCAAATAAAAATCTTGTGTCTAATTAAGGAAACCCAAGTCCTCATAAAACTTATTCTCTTTGCCTCTGTTGTATTCAGAAACCAAGAAGCTCATTAAATGAGGCCAACTGGCCTACCTGAGTTGTTGGTTATTGCTGGGCGAGGAAGAACTCCTGTGCTCATAAGCACAAGCATCAGGTTCAGCAAGAACAAATGTTTTCTTAAAACAAGGCATTGAGCCTCCACTATTTCTCCTCCTCACCCCACTTAAGGGGAAATTTCTTGAGGCATGGTAGCATGTAATTATCATTGCACTAGATGTACATCATTGCACAACATGGGGCTCAAACTGACTCTGAATATAAGACATAGACAACTTGTCTTCTCTTTTAAAGGATGCTATTTTCCTAATAAAAAGAATTCACAGAAAGGATCTGGGATGTTTAGAAATCCAAGGGAAGGAGAGGAGAGTTCCATTTTCACTTATCCAAGAGGCAGGCTCTTCAAATGTCTTTTTCCGTTTGCCCAAGGAGAGCTAAGCAGTAGCAGGCTGAGATGGAAGTGGTAAATTGTAACAAAAAAATATTTCTCATCTCATTCTGCTGCAATCAGGTACATGCTTGTACACAGGGAAGTGAGGCAGACATAGAGATATGCTGCTCAGATCCCCCTTCAAGAAAGACCTTGCTGTCTAGCTGTGAGAAATATGGTTTGCTGACATCTTCCAGCTGTTAGATTCCTCAGGGTTTGCCTCAGCTTTTTAGCTAGGATCATGCTATTCTTGGTACAACCTCTACCAATGACTAAGTTCCAGTAGAAGGGTCTAGTCACTTATACCCAACATAGAAATCCTAAAGGATTCCTGAGCTGCCAGAGACTGTTAGGTTAATGTCAGGCTCTGATGGGTCCTCCGGCCCAATCTTACTTCTTCCCTTTGCTTTCACAGGTGTGACTTCTCCCCAGATTTTTGTATACCTGATTCTGTTTCAGCATCTGCTTCTCAAAGAATGCAATGTGAAGCAGGAGGTAAGGGAGGAAGGGGCCCAAGATCATTTCATTTTCTAGGGATGGCCTTTGTGGTTGCCTCTGTTGCATAATGTAAGATCTTAGCAAAAATCCCATTGATTCAAAACTAAAGCCAGTGAGAAAGCTACTAGGATGCTAGAAATTACTATGTGATGATGACTGCTATGCTGAGTCTGTCTGCCAAGTAGCCTACATGCCTATGCTTAGGCATCACATCGGCTCCTCTTAGAGGTCTGTAAGAATCACTGATTCTTTGTTGAGATGTTATTGAGGACATTTTAGTGCTGTTTCATCAAAGTACTGAATATAAAGCTCCATAGTATCAGTTTTCTTGATCAAGAGACATCTTGCTGTGTATTTCCCTCAAGATTACAACAAATTATATTTGGTCAGTTTTGCCCTTAGTTTTAGCCACTAACTAGGAAGCACAAAATAAAATATGATGGGTTGCAGTAACTTTGCAGTAACTCAAAGCCTAAATTTGATTTTTTTTCCTCTGCAGTTATGATTTAATATTTTCCATGCCCTTTCTATTTCATTATTTATTTTTCATTGTGTTAGGTATGTTCTTACATGCATGGGCAGTACACAGCATGGCTACTGGAGCCTGACTGTGGGATTTTGAATGTTGGCTCTGCTACATGACAGCTGTGCTGTCTTGGGCTTGCTACTGACCACACGGAATCCCAGATTCTTTGTAAAATTGTAATAATAAGAATGCCTGATTTATAGGGCTACTGTGAAGGTTAAATGAGATAGTTCATGTAAAATGCTTAGTAAAATGCTTGCCCTATAAAACCTGGGTACCTGTTGTTGGTGCTGATGCAATGAATAGGGCCAATAACTAGACAGAGAGCTGCAAGAACTGGGGATGAGATGGTGTGTCTTAACATAAGTCCTAGGCTCCCCTCCAACTTGCTAGAATAATGTTTTCTGCAAAAATTGACACATAAGAGATAGAGGCTTTGTTTAAACTAGGTCTACAATGAAGACTGGCTATTTTATTCGCTATAATGCATGCCCGCTAACCCAATATATTTGATTAACACACTTGATCAATCTAATATATTAGATTCTCACTATGGAAACAGCGGTGATTAAATTAACTGATGGCCGATAAGGTGAAAAGAACTAAGCCAATCCTTGAGAGACTAGAACACAAGATAGATTAGTTCAGGGATTGGGCCACTATTTATTAACAGGATTGCCACTTATGGGGCAATTTTGTGTTAGGATAGATGGTCCTGTGCAGGAAATTTGGCATGCCTGGACTGTGCTTACTAAATGCAGGAAGTAACCCCTGCTGCCCCAGTCTTTGTGGTAACTCCAAATATCCCACCATTTCCAAATGCCCCAGGACTGCTTCCTGTGAAGAACTATTGAGGTGTGGAAGGACATCTAGTGGTAGATTGGGAATATGACCCAGCATTTCTAGGTCAGTTCCAGTTTACACCCGCCATGATTATGCCTGTGGCCCTTTCTCTTAAATATGTGCTGGTTTACTTGGCATCTCATTGGAGATGGCTGATTCCTGGCCTGGGGCTAGGAAAAGGACAAGATAAGCCTGGAACATCATGTTGTGCTGGCAAGTGAGGACATGCCCCAAAATGCTGAGAAACACAACAGAAACACGCACCAAATTGTAGGGCTCTTCCTGATCCCAGTCAGCAATCTAGGCATAAAAAGAAATAACTATGGCAACAAATTATAACCCATAGAATAAAAGAAGAACCTATGATATAAATTTAAAAATGGGAGAGAAGGGAAATTTCTTCCTTAAAGTAGAGAGACTACTAATATTAAGTATAGAAGAAATAATGAAATTAGAAAATCATCATTTGGAAACCTTTATGGCATTGATTCAGACAGGAATCTACACTGTATGCTAAGTGCTGTGAGTGAAAGTTTAAGGAGTATCAGGATGGTTATGTACTCTTAAAATACTTGTCAGTTTCAAAAGGAAAAATAGTATCTTTACAGTGGAGAAATCTGACAATAACATCACTAGTAATGGGACAAATTGATATACTGTGTCTGCTGATACTATATACTAAGAGGAACAAAGCATCATTCCTGGTGTATAACTCTCAAAAGCACATAACCTTAATCTATTCTGAAGGAAACATCACACAAACCCAAAGTGAGAGAAAATCCACAAAATATCTAACCTGTGCTATTTAAAAATGTTGATGTCGTAAGATACAAAGAAAGACCAAGGAACTGTTCTAAGTTAAAGAACACTAAAAGTACATGGCAGCTGAATACAATACATAATTCAGGGTTTTCTTGTGCTAAAAGGGATGTTCTTGGTATAATTGGTGACATTTAAAGCAGGTTTGCTGATTACATGGGACATTTTTAGATGGATGGATAGGTAGATAGGTATTATAGATAGACTGATAGAGGAAATGATAAAGCAAATATGGAAAATATTAACACTTCAGGAATATGTGTACAGGGTAGATGGGGGTATTTGTACTACTCTTGAAGATTTTCTGTAAACGTGAAATTATGTCGAAACAAGAAGCTAAAAATGAAAAATGTTCTGGTTGGGAAGACACATGATATGGTTGCTCAACCCATGGGGGAAGAGCTGGCAGAATATGATGGCTGTGACCTCTGCACAGTACTGATGATATGGGCAAAATGTTGAGCAAGGGCTGCAGTTACATTGAGAAGTGAGCTTTAGAATTGTTCAGCAAGTTTCTTCTCATTCAGAGCAGTATAGGCTTTCCTGGTAAGCTACTGTGCAATGTATGTGTTAATTATTAGCTCAGAGAGAGATTCAGCAAGTGGGCTTACATCTGTTCCCATGAAACACCACGAACTTTACACTCTTTGGGGAGGTCTAGGACTCAGAAATATAGATGCTAGTAAGAGCAAACAGACATAACAGATAACACATACGAACTGCCTACCACATGCTAACCACAGCTGCAGGCACTTTCTATAGAAGAACCAATGTAATCATCACCATAACCCTATGGGGTAGATGATATTTTTATAACCTCCATTTTACAGATGAAGAAACTGAAGCATAGACCTGATGAGTAACTCACCCAAGTGTTAGTATGGAGGGGAGCTGGGATTGAAACACCAGTTAGGGTCATTCCAGAGGATGAATGCTCTCTTCACCACTCTACTCCTCTGCTTCCTGAGGGGCTCTGAGCAATGAAACTCTTCTTTCCAGATTGTGCTTATAAAGCAAATGAGGTGTCCAGGATTAGACCTCTAGAAGAGTCTGAGCTGTTGTACCCCATATTGGGGCAAAGTGAGTTGTTTGTGCTGAGTGGGAAATGGAGCCAAAGCTCAGAGGAGGCATCAGAAGGTAGGAGCAGATATGTGGAGCAGACTAGCAGAACAATTGCATGGCCAGGAGAAAGCTGGAGGGTTGGGCCGAGGTTGGGCCGCTAGATAGCAGAGTGAGAGGAAGCAATGCCCAGCCTAGTGGGTGGCTGATCAAGGCAGAAACTGGGGGGTCAGTGTAAGAACAGGCTGGGCTTCAGAGCCAGGACTCACACTCGAAATATGTTGGATTTATTCCTTGGGAAGGCTGTGTGTTCCAGTGTGCCTGATAAGGCCTTGGCCTCATCTTTCTGGTGGCACTCACCTTTCCCAAAAAGTATCTAAGCCTAATCTTTGTCACTAAGGAAGTGGGGAACAAACACTGGCCGACACCTGCATCCCAGGCTGCTAGGTATTTAACATGTATTATCTTACTTAATGCAATGTTTTGAATAAGTGTACCTGAGCCAAACTGTCTACCATGCACATATATATGGTTGGTGCAAAAGTAATTGCTGCTTTTGCTACTAAAAATAATGGCAGTTACTTTTGCACCAACCTAATAGAAGGAGTGACTATTCAAAGTGTGCACTCGACTTTCAGTTCAGTGAAATTTGGATTGTATATTGGAGCTTGGTGCAATTGTAATTAAATAGAATAATATAATTAGATAATTATTCACTCTAAGTGCAATACAAATATAGGTACTCAAAACATCACAGGTATTAGAAAAAGCAGGCATACTCTCATTGAACCAACATGGCAATTTTTGCGTACAACAGGAAGCATCAAACTCAATGAACTATGGAGGCCAGCTCAGGCACAATTATAGACATAATTTCTTAATCATCGTAACTATCTGAAGAAGGCAATCATATAATTTCAGCCTTTTGTGGTTATTGTAGGATTTAATTCAGTAAAGCATATAAAGCATGTGGCTCAGTGCCAGCCACAAGGGAGGCCCCGAATGCATGGCACCTGCTCTGCTCATTTTCTCAAGAGAGAAATGAAGCTTGGTGAATGTAAGTAATATGTCGAAAGCCGCAGAAATAACAAATGGTAGAGAGAGGATTTGAATTCAGGTCTCTAGACTTTGTCCTCTATTTTTGTGCAGCTTTCAAACTAAGAATAACTTTTACATATTTTACTGGTTAAAAAATATTTTTTAAAACAGAAATATATGCCTGGGCACATGAAAATTATATGAAATTCAATTATCTGTGCCATAAATGAAGTTTTAGTTACACAGCCATGCCTGTTTGCTCATGGCTGCTTTCATGTTACAATGCCAGAGTTGGGTAGTTGACACAGAGATCATAGGACCTGCAAAGCCTAAAATATTTAATATCTGGGCCTTTACAGACAAAGTTGGTTGACCCCTGCCCTAGACCTTAGACCCCTGCTCTTTCCATTATTCTCAAGTGCTGGTGGATCCAGATCGGTTGTGACATTGCTTAATCTCCCGGCATTCTTGGAGAATTATTAAACTGCCATGTAGGTTGCACTAAATGCTCCCTGCTGGCTTGAATAGGAGAGTTTTGAAGATGCCAGATGGGAACAGATTCCTTTCTTTCATCTTAACAAAAATCCATTCTCACTCTCTTTTATGTCCAAGAGCATTTGATTAATTAGGACATGAAGTAGGGGGGCGGTGGGGAGAACAATCCGAGATGTTGAGCTGGACTGAGCTGGCAGTTTCAGGTGCTCTCATTTCAGCTTCTCCTCCCCATGTCTAGCAGGCTCACTGAACTCCCAGCTGAGTGTAATCAGAGGCTGTGTAATTGGAGGGTGAATGCACAGGCTTTATAGTCAGAGACCTGTATTTGTACTGTGATTCCCTACTTGCTAGTTGTATGGTTTTGCACAAGTTATTTAACCTCCTTCACTCTCAGTTTCTGCAGGTCTAACATGGGCATAATGAGAATACCTATGGCTTTGAGTAATTTGGAGGATTAAATGCAAACATATATGAAAAGATTTTTTCCCTAAAGAGGTGGCTCAGTGAGCATTCAGTAAATATTAGCTATTACTATTATTTTTTTTTCTGCCTACTTGTCAGTAGGGAAGGAGCTAAGTTTCTGATCCTAGTTTAAAAGCCCTTAAAGGTGTTTTTAGGACATTTAAAAAAAGTAATATGTGCACATAATACAAAATTCAGGTAGCACAAAAAAATAAGCAACTCACAAAATGGTGTATCCTGGACTGTTCAAGGCAGCAGTATTCATAGTAGCCCTAAACTGGAAATGACCCAAATGCCCACCACTAGTGGAATGAAAAAATCAACTGTAGTATGTTCACACAGTAGAACACCATTCAATAAGGATAGTAAACTGTCTGCAACTATACGCAGCAATGTTGATGAATCTCCTGAATCTAATGCTGAGCAAAAGAAGTCAGAAACAAAAGCACACATACTGTAAGGTTCTATTTATGTAAAGAATTAAATCATTCTGCATATTTGCTACTTTATATCCTCGACCTAAATCTCTGCATTCCTACCTCCCACCCTGACTGACTCTGGTAACCACTGTTTTATGTATTTGTAATGAACAATCCCCAAATAACAAATGTTGGTGAGGATGAGGAGGAATTGAAACCTTTGTACACTGCTGGTGGGAATATAAAACTGCAGTTGCTTAGAATGCTAACCACAGTGTTACCATATGACCCAGCAATTCTGCTCCTAGTTACATACCCAAGAGAAAAAACTGTCCACACAAAAAGTTGTACATGAATGCTTATAGCAGCATTTTATTCCTAAGAGCCAAAAGGTAAAAACCACTGAAATAATCATCAACTGATGAATGGATAAACAAAATGTGCTATATCCATATGATAGAATATTATTTAGCCATAAAAAATGAAATATGGATACATGCTACAACAAAAATGGACCTTGAAAGTGTTAAGTGGGCTGGGCGCGGTGGCTCACGCTTGTAATCCCAGCACTTTGGGAGGCCGAGGCGGGCAGATCACGAGGTCAGGAGATCGAGACCATGGTGAAACCCCATCTCTACTAAAAATACAAAAAAAAATTAGCCAGGCGTGGTGGCGGGCACCTGTAGTCCCAGCTACTTGGAGAGGCTGAGGCAGGAGAATGGCGTGAACCCAGGAGGCGGAGCTTGCAGTGAGCCGAGATTGCGCCACTGCACTCCAGCCTGGGTGATAGAGCGAGACTCCATCTCAAGAAAAAAGAAAAGAAAAGAAAAGAAAGTGTTAAGTGAAATAAACCAATCACAAAAGATAATATATTACATGATTCCATTTATATGAAATGTAGAGAACTGGCAATTTCATAGACATAGGAAGTAGACTGGCAGTTGGCTAGGGTTACGGAGGATGTGGGGTGGGAGTTAATAGCTAAAAGGTATTCGCTTTCTTTTTGAGGTGATGAAAATATTTTAAAATTGACTTTGGTGATGGTTATACATATCTGTGAATATATTAAAAGCCACTCAGTTTTATGCTTTTAATGGGTGAACTGTATTGTTATGTGAACATTTTAATAAAGCTGTTCATAAAAACAAAAAATAAAGTATAAAATTAGGTGAAGCCTGTCTGGGCCTCAGGGCTTACTCTTGGTGGGGGGAAGAGGTGGTACTGGGAATTGGCAGGAGGGGGCATAGAGGCAGATGATAACATTTCTTGATTTGGGTGCTAGTTACACTGTTATCTTCTGTTTGTGAAAATTTGTCAGCTGATACTTGTGTGCACCAGATTGAACTTCATACTTCAATAAAAATAATAAAAACTAAAATTAAGAAAGGCACCCTTCTCCAACAATTGTTAGTCACTCAGTTCTTTTCTCAGAAGCAACCACTCTTACATCAAACAGAATCTAGAGACAGGCTATTCAGAGATAGTTACTGAGGTACAAGAACATGCGTTCTTGTGTATATTGTATTTCTTGTCTTATTTATTTCCCGAGAGCAAGTTTTGATAAACCTAGTCCCATGTCCAGTTGACCACCTACTACAAAGGGGGTGTAGACCTCAGAAAACGACAGGGGAGAAGAGGAGATGGGTGGAAGTTCTGATCCTGGGTGACCTTCTTGGACATGGCAAGGTTTCAACAAATGTTCATACAATTGTCAAAGTTTTATGAATTTAAGGGCTTCAAAATGTCCAGGTTTTCTTCTAGTGCTGGTCTGAAATCCAGATTAAGTCTCTCATGCCTATTTTGTGTTTGAAACTCCAGGAATCCCTTTGGGCTGCCCTGATCCCCAAAGCATTCTATTATTTTTTCTTTCTTTTTAAAATTCGTTTATAATATTTTATTTTTGTTTAATTTATTTTTATTTTTGTAGAAACAGGGTCTCGCCATGTTGCCCTGCCTGGTCTTGGACTCCTGGCTTCAAGCAATCCTCCTTCCCCAGTCTCCCAAAGTGCTCGGATTGCAGGTTTCCTTCTTTGTTTTTTTGGACAGGGAGGTCTCTCTATGTTGCTCACATTGTAGAGCAGTGGCTGCTCATTGGCATAATCCCACTACTGATCAGCATGGGAATTTTGACCTGCTCTGTTTCCAGCTTGGGCTGGCTCATCCTTCCTTAGGCAATCTAGTGGTCACCTGATTCTGGGATAGGGGTAACCATACTGATGCCAAACTTAGTACAAACATCCGATCCACATAGCGCACTATAGCCCAGAGCTCCTGAGCTCAAGTGATCCTCCCACCTCAGCCTCCTGAGTAGCTGGGACTACAGGCATGCACCACCACACCTGGCTGGTCTTCTGTTCTTGATGAGCACTCACCTGGGTTTGTAATTCAGAACAGCATTCATCTTCCTGGTGAAAGTATTTTCCTCATCTCAAAGTTGTGACATGGTGGGATATTTGAATCTAGGACCACCATGAAACACTGGGGAAGACATTCGCGTATTTCTGGCCTTTTATTCCTGCTGATCTTTCTACTTTTGGCAGCGTCAGCATCTCCAAATGTTAGTCAACCTCTAAGGCCCAACACAAGCTCCACCCACTCTGTGAAGTCCCCATCATGTTGCCCTGGAGGACCCTGATTTGTGCCACTTCATGTAGTGCTTCTTTAAACACTCATCAATTACTATTGGTTGCTGACTATTTGGTTTCAGACACAATGCCATGTGCTGAGAATGCAAGGAAGGAAACTCCATTCCTATCTTCAAATTGTTCACATTCTAGTGTTTCAGGGAGATGTGAAATAATTAAAATACAGTGTTGCACGATATCTGTTCAAAAGAGGGATGATTGGCGAGATCTTCTGGGAAGGAACCAAGTGGACTAGGCAGGCTTCACAGAGTGCCTGTTCAGCTTTGTGTCTTGAGGAATGAGTAGTGCTTTGCTAGAAAGACCAGGTGAGAGAAGGGCATCCAGATAGTGAGAGCAGTGTGTGCAAAGGCATAAAGTAAGGACCACAGGTTGTCATTTACTTATCATTTAATATGTCATTGAATTTACTAGTTTTTCCAACTAGATTGTGAGAGACTCATGGAGAAGATTCCTAACTCAGGCTTCTCATTCCCCTTCCCCCAAACGTCTAGTAAAATTCTGGACACTCATAATTGTGGCAGGCCAGGCGTCACTAGCAACTCTTTCAGTACTGACTGAGTGGTTAAGTTAAATATTAAAAGCCAGTGCCCTTATACGAAGGCTGGAATGTAAAAAAAAGCCCATCAAGAGTTTTACCTAGGCCTTTCCTGGGACTCAAAGCATGACAAAATAACAAAGGAATTCTTAACAGGACCCATTTAGGATTAAACAAGTTTCACTGGGGGTCTGAAGAAACTCCCTAGGCCTCCACAAACAAGTTTATTGGAGGTCTGAAGAACTCCCAAAACCCCTGTAATTTAGCAGGAGACAAGATAAGGGCAATCCCCCCAGCACCTGGACCCATTTAGATTAAGAAAATTTACTGAGGCTCCAGAGGAAGGTCTTCAGGACTCAGACCTTGGTTATAGATTAAAAGAAGTTAACCATTTATATCTTTAGATGAATGCACACCTTACACGTAGACATATAGTTTGGAAGGTATATAAGCTTTGGAAAATTTTGTAATTGTAAGTTGGTCTGGCAATAATTTCCAGGCCTTCTCCCCGTCACCGGTTGCAGAAAATAAAACTCTCTTCTGAAGTTTCCACAGGACTACCAGCTGGCCCAGCAGGTGTGCCATGCCATTGCCAACATCTCTGACAGTAGAAAGACTTCTCTGGGCAAACATCACCCCTACTTTCAGTTGCCTAAGGAACACAGGTTGTGTGAGTGACTGTGGGAGACAGTTCCAAAAGGCTTTGTCCACCAGACCCACTCTGGATCCCATTCAAAGAGGTGGCAGTGACCCTCATTTACCAACTGGCAGAGAGTCCCAAAGTGATCTGTGCCAGATATGGCAGGGCTGTGCAAAACAGGCCCTGGAGAAGCTAGAAGAGAAGAGAACCAGTCAGGAGGACCCGAAGGAGTCTCCCACAATGCTCCCCACTTTCCTGTTGATGAACCTGCTGTCCCTGGCTGGAGATGTGGCACTGCAGCAGCTGGTCCACTTGGAGCAGGCAGTGAGTAGAGAGCTCTGTCAGCGCCGAGTTCTCCGGGAAGAACAGGAGCACAAGACCAAAGATCCCAAGGAGAAGAATACAAGTTTTGAGACCACCATGGAGGAGGAGCTGGGGCTGGTTGGGGCAGCAGATGACACGGAGGCAGAACTAATCCGTGGCTTCTGCAAGTTGGAACTGTTGGATGGCAAACAGACACTGGCTGCCTTTGTTCCACTCTTGCTTAAAGTCTGCAACAACTCAGGCCTCTATAGCAACCTAGACCTCTCTGCAGCTGCTTCACCTGCCCTTGGCAAGTTCTGCACGATCAGTGCCACTTTCTGTGACTCCCAGCCTCATCTTCTGTTCACCATGCCAGAAAAGTCTCCATTTCCCATTGTCCAGTCCAATCTCATGGTTGCCACTGGGGATCTGGCCATCCGCTTTCCCAATCTGGTGGACCCCTGGACTCCTCATCTATATACTCACCTTCGGGACCCTGCTCAGCCAGTGTGGAAAACAGTGGGGCTGGTGATGACTCACCTGATCCTCAAGGACGTGGTGAAGGTAAAGGGGCAGGTGAGTGAGATGGCCATGCTGCTCATCAACCCTGAGCCTCAGATTGCTGCCCTGGCCAAGAAGTTCTTCAACGAGCTCTCCCACAAGGGCAATGCAATCTATATTTTCCTTCCAGATATCATCAGCCACCTGTCAGACCCTGAGCTGGGGGTGGAGGAAGTGCCTTTTCACACCATTATCAAGCAGTTCTTCTCCTACACCATCGCCAAAGACAAGCAGACAAACCCTGGTGGAAAAGCTGTGTCAGTGGTTCCACACAGCCTAAACTGAGCAAGTGCAGCAGGACCTGGCCTACTGTGTGTCACAGCTGCCCCTCACAGAGCAAGGCCTTTGCAAGATGCTTGGCAATTTTGACTGTTTTGGAGATAAACTGTCAGATGAGTCCATCTTCAGTGCTTTTTTGTCAGTTGTGGGCAAGCTGCAACATGGGGCCAAGCCTGAGGGGAAGGCTATAATAGATGAATTTGAGCAAAAGCTTCAGGCCTGTCATACCAGAGGTTTGGATGGGATTGAGGAGCTTGAGATTAACCAAGCAGGTAGCCAGAGAGCCCCATCAGCCAAGAAACCATCCACTATTTGTAGGCACCAGCCTCTGGCTTCTGCAGCCTCAGACAATGACTTTGTCACACCAGAGCCCCACCGTACTACCCATCGGCATCTGAACACCCAGCAGCGAACTTCCAAAAAGAAACCCAAAGTTATCTTCTCAAGTGATGAGTCAAGTGAGGAAGATCTTTTAGCCTAGATACCAGAAGACAGGACACCCAAGAAAATAACCCCCATTCTCAGAGCATCAGCTCGCAGGCACAGATCCTAAGAAGTCATCTTGCCTGTTCCTGTCTTCCCTGTGCAGGGTATCTTGTAGGATGACCTAGAGTTCTAATTCTGTTCCCCTTGTAAAATATTTGCCTGTCTCCTTTTTTGAAAAAAAAAAAAAAAATACATACACGATCTTTAAAATGCAAGGCCTTTCTCTTAAATTAGCCTAACTGAACTGCGTTGAGCTGCTTTCACTTTGGAATATATATTTGCCAGCGTACTTGTTTTCTAATGAATAAATGTTTTTGTATACTTAAAAAAAAAACTCTCTTCCTCCCCAGTTCATCTGCATCTCATTATTGGGCTACAAGAAACAGCAGCCTGACCCTGTTTGGTCTGGAATCAATATTGGATAGAAATAAAAGACTAAGGGCAAACACAGAAAGAGTCATCTTAAAAGATTTAATTAAGGGCCTGAATTTAAAACATTCAACAGATCCCCATTCTTAGAATGGGAATTTCTCATCAGCCTTGGAATATGAAGGAAACCTTCTAAAGATATGAAATTGAACTTTAATTGTATCAGTTATTATAATCAGGGCCAAGCTGTGATTGGCAACTTGTCTCCCTTGTACTTTCTGCCCTTATTCAACAACCCCCTCTTGGGCCCCCAGGGCTTGCCTCTCAGGAAGATGTGAATTATTTTGAGTGTAATTGGGCTTGGCCTATGATATAGTCATTATCCGAATCCATTGTTTGCCAAGTAATTGCTTTGTGACTTTGGGCAACTTACTTAGATATCTTGGGTCTTAGTTTCTACCTTATAAAATTAGGATGGGTATACTTGGTGAAGATTAAATGTCCCAAGTGTTTGGAACATTATAGGCTCCCAATAATGAACATCTTCCTTTACCTCTCCTCACTTGCCCTTTCTACCCCCTTCCCTTTTTCCTTGAAAGATTTAGAAAGAGATTTTTAAGAAAAGAGATAAGGAGCTAGAGAATCAAGAGAAATGTTAAGACATTTTGCTGTGTACTGTGTTTCATGCCATTTTCCACACATTCCCCCATTCCCAGACATTAAGACTGAGGTTGAAGGTTTGGGGTACAACATCAAACTAAGAGTGGCCACACAGAGGCTCAGCTTTGTTTGGGTCGTGAACACTGCAGAGGGAGAACCAGGTATTATTTGGGAGAAGAGACCATTCAGGGGGGCATGGTGCCCGTCACACACTCTTTCAAGGGCTGTCACCTGGGAGAAGTATTAGACTTTGGACTAATTCAAGGCTGGGCTCAGGGTCTTTTCTCAGTAATATCTTAGAGTTTCCAAGTAGCTTGCCTTAGGAGGAGGTGATTATCCCATCACTAGAAGTTATTAAGTAAAGATCCTCAGTTCCATTGGTCAGAGATTCAGGTACTGGGGGAAGATGAATGCAATGGCCTATGCTACCAGACATATGTGTCTAGGATTCTATTGTGATTGACAAATACGCCCCCTTCCCCTGATCCCACTCCGAGGCAGGATATTTCCCCCACTCCAGCAAAGCCTCTTCCATCTGCTCCCCCAGCACCTCACCCACACAAACTGAAAGAGTTCTCAGCTGTAAACAAATAAAACTGGTGAACTAGTTCTCCAGGGCTACTGACTGAAGCCACTTACTCTCTCAACAGCATTTTAATAGGGACATCAAACCTTGGCCCAGGAGTGACTTAGTAATGTAGGAATTCCAGGTGGTATAGCATGCAGAGAGGAACAGAATGGGCTGGCAGCTTGCCCAAGGTCACACAGCCCAGAGTAAATAAAACCCAGCTGTCACCACCCCTAGTCTCATGCTCTGGCCTCCTCCTAAGGCTGCTTTCTGTCTGGTCACCCTGGGGACTTCCTGCCCCAATGTCAAGCTGTGCTAGTGCCTGTGGCATGAGCTGAGTGTGAAGTGGCTGTGATGGTGAGACCTGAAACAGTCCTCCCTTGCCGCCAGACGCTAGCATGAAGAATAGCAGCTTCACAGAGGTTTGATCAATAGATATTATGCAAATGATTAAAGCAACAACATTCCTCTCCATTACCAGGCTAACACTCCCAGTAAAGAGTGTGCCTTGATCCTGATGGCTTTATATTTTCTGGTTTGTCAGACTGAGATCAGGGTCTAACTGATGCCTATATGAAAGCATAACAGGTACATGACTGGCAGAGGTCCAACTCCTTTTTCTCTGAATTAGAGGCCCTTTTACTGTGAGCTGGCAAGAGCTCCAGCTCTATGCACGTCAATTATGTTCTCTGGCCAAAAGCCTTTCTGCACAGTGAACATGACTGGAGCCACAGTGAGCCTCATTTGTGATATGGTCTCCATATAAAGAAGGCAGAGAGGAAGCAGTGTCCAGATCTCTTCTTTAACTCGTCCCACCCATCACCCCAGGTATAGGGTCCTGGAATCTGAGCATTCATTACATATTTGTTGTAGTTGTATAATAAAAATAACATTTGTCATGTTCTAAAACTGAAGTTAATTGCTAGTAAAGACTCCTACTCTGCTGGATATCAAAAACTTAATTGCAGTCAATTAAGTGTTTACTCTTTGTCCTTGTAGTCATCTTTAAGCTTTAGAAAACTCATGCAGTATCAAGTTGCATGCGGGTGCAGGCACTCGCGCACGTGTGTGTGTGTGTGTGTGTGTGTGTGTGTGTGTGTGTGTCTAAGATGCCTGGTCCTTGGTGTCATCTCTTATCATTGGCATCTATTAAGATATCTCTGATTCCACCTTGCACTTAGCTGTCAGCAGATCAAAGTGGTGCCTCCTTGTTCCAACTGCAGGGCCTCTTTGGGCCACAGGCTTTGTCACAAGGGCATGGCTCTTGTTGCTCAGAGTAAGGACATTTGTCTGATCCCTGCACCAGGCTGCAGGTACAGAGACCCACAAGTGGCTGTTTCAAGCTCTCTGCCTAGACACTCACATAGACATTTCTTCTCACTTTCAATATGTAGAAGAGGGCCCCTGTGCCTTACTCGCTCTCTGGACTGTCTCTTGAGAAAGTGGGTAGGGTGGGTTACAGATGCCCTTGCTTGTGACATTCTCCAACCTGTAGCTCCTATCTCATGCCCCAAATCCTCTTCGGTGTCTGCCCTAGGGTTAAGGTCTTTCTCTTTCTCTTAGAAATGCCTTTTTTTTTTTTTTTTTTTTGCTGGGGTAGCCTTGCTCTGTCACCAGGCTGGAGTACAGTGGTGCAATCTCGGCTCACTGCAACCTCCACCTCCCAGGTTCAAGCAACTCCCCTGCTTCAGTCTCCCAAGTACCTAGGACTACAGGTGCGTGCCACCATGCTCAGCTAATTTTTGTATTTTTAATAGACATGGAGTTTCACCATGTTGGCCAGAATGGTCTCGATCTCTTGACTTCGTGATCCGCCTGCCTCGGCCTCCCAAAGTGCTGGGATTACAGGTGTGAGTCACCGCACCTGGCTAGAAATACCTCCATGTTTAAGCCCCTTTTCTCCTCCTCCCTGCATACTCGTCACTCTTTCCCATTCTTGGGTCCAGGTAGCCTGGTTTTCATTTTTCCTTCTAAATCACTTGAAACTCAAGACCAAGAAATAGACTACTTTGTTTTTCTCATTTCCTAATTAACCTGCATTGTGGCAGTAAAAACCTCATGATACAGTTTTCCAAATAAAGAATTATGTAATGATAGAAATGCTAAGACAGGGATGGGTGGAGGGAGAACACTTGGTTAAGAAGCAAAAATATTACAGCAGGTCTCCCCTTATCTGGGAGGGATATGTTTGAAGAGTCCCAACTGCAGATAGTACTGAACCCTATGTATACCATGTTTTCTCTTACACATACATAACTATGATAAAATTTAATTTATAAATCAGGCACATAAAGAAATGAACAATAATAATATACTGATATCATATGATAATGATAAAAATATGCTGTAATAAAAGTTATGTGAATATGGCGTCATTCTCTCTCAAAATATCTTATTCTACTGCACTATTAACTGAAACCATGGAAAGTGAAACTGTGGATAAGGGAGGACTACTGAATACAGCTACATTTGATTCTTTTATTGCTTGCAATCTTTTTCGATCAGAATTCCAGAGAAAATTAAGCTCCATGGAAAATAATTTGAGCTTTCATTTTCTCAATTTTTCCAAGGTTGGCATCGAGGTAGAAACATTTTGGAGGCATGGGAAAGAAATAACTGATTGTATCGATGGATGCTTTAGTGAAGTGGTTCTGAGTGTGTAGTCTGAGGACCTCTGAGGGTCACTAAGACTCTGAATCCATTAGGCAAAAACTATTTTTATAATAATACAAAGATTGTATTTGTCTTTTCACTTTCATTTTCTCATGAGTGTACTATGGCTTTTGGAAAACTCAACTGTATGAACATGAACACCTGTGTACACACAGAAATCAGATGTGCAAAGATTGCATATATTGGGAATATCAGATAAACAGTATTATATAATATTTAAAAATAGGCCAGAGATGGTGACTCACACCTGTAATCCCAGCAATTTGGGAGACCAAGGCAGGAGGACTGTTTGAGACCAAGAGTTTAAGACCAGCCAGGCAACACAGTGAGACCCTCTCTCCAGAAAAAAATAAAAAAATTAGCTGCGCTTCGTGGTGCACACCTATAGTTCCAGCTACTTGGGAGGCTGAGATCGGAGGATGGCTTGAGCCTAGGAGTTCAAGTCTGCAGTGAGCTATGATCATGCCACTGCACTTCAGCCCTGGTGACAGAGCAAAGCCCCATCTCTAAATAAATTAATTAATAGATAATATATTAAAAGAAATTAAGCAGAAAATTGCAAGTTTGATGAAAGAGGAATTCTCTAATTGACTAGATAAATTTAAATAAGAACAAAATAGAACTTTTAGAAATGAAAAAATAATTGTAATAAAGTTAGAATCTCAATGAATATGTTGATTAGAAGGTTGGAACCAATAAAAAGAGAAATAGTAAACTTGATGATTGGACCAAATAAATTACTCAAAAAGCAATAGAAAGAGACAAAGAGATAGATCAAAGCAAAGTGAAGAGGCATAACGAATAGGATGAGAAAGTCCAACAAAAATCCCACTGGAGTTCCAGAAGAAGATAATAAAGAGAATGTGAAAGAGGCACTATGGTAGTGACTAGGGATTTTCTATAATCGGTAAAGGATGCCAATATAGTTGTCCCTTTGTATAAATGGGGTTATTGGTTTCCATGGATATCCTTCCATGGATACCAAAATCCCTGAAATAAAATGATGCTGTATTTGCATATATTAACCTAGCTTAAATTAGCTGCAGATTACTTTTAATTCTTAATACAATGTAAGTGCTATGTAAATTGTTGTTATACTATATTGTTTAGAAAATTATGACAAGGAGAAAGTCTGAACATGTTCAGTATAGATGCATTTTTTTCTGAATATTTTCAATTCACAATTGTTGAATTCACAAATGCAGAACCCATGGATACAAAGGGCCAACTCTACTCAGATACTGAAAACATGACATAGTCCTGGTTTTAAGTAATACATACCCTTGTCAAACAATGTCATAGCTTTAGGATGGAGAACTGGTTTTACAGAGATGACGGATGTTGTTTTGAATCACAAACCTGATTGGTTATTCATCATAAGCAGAAGGCCTTGGGGATGAGGGATTCCCAATGGGACAACTAGTGTTTCAAACAGGAAGAAGGAATGGGGAGACTTCATCTGGGTCCAAGGGTAACACTAGAAGGAAGTCCAGCCATCTGCATTCATTTTGACAGTTCAGTGGACATCTATTGAATCTCTGCTAGGTGCCAGAAAGTCACCTAGCAAAATTGGGGTCCTTCCCATTTCCTCTGCTCTTCCTGCCCCTTTTATCCTGAGGCCCACTGCTACCAGACACAAGGTTAGGCACATGTAGACTTGCTGTCAAAAAAGAAGAAAAAGGAAGCACCTAAAACATAAAAACATAAAATTTTAAAACAACAATAAAATGGCATACCAGACAAATATTAATTAAGAAAAATTCTGCAGTGATATCAATATAAGATAAAAATCTTTTTAATGCTACAAGCATTACTAGAGATAAAGAGAGCTACTGTATATTGATTACTAGTTAAATTCACCAGGAAGATGTAGCAATTCTAAGCCCATTAGAATAAATAAAGTAAGAAAATAATAGACCTATGGGAGAAAAAGATAAATCCACCACCAGAACTTCAGATTTTAGCAAGTTCTCTTATTTATTTAAAGATGGAATAGATAATAATAATCAGCAAGGATAGAGCAGATTTTAACTACACAGCAAACAAACTTGACCTAATGTAAACATATAAACTAAGACTTCTCAAATCAGCTGAACACATGTATTCAAGGGCACATAGGAAAGTATCAGATTATTATATATTAGACCATATGTCATTTCATCTAATTCAAAAAAACTAAAACATATAGGAAAGTAAGCTAGAAAATGATAACAAAAATATAACTAGACAAGCCTGGTACTTTTGAAAATTAAAAAGCACACTTCTAAGTAAAAGATGCCCCAAAAGAAATCATAATAAAAATTATAGATTCGTTGATCATAATGAGATAGTAATGAAAATAATACATGATCTAATCTTCAACAAAGCTGATATGAGGTTAAGAGTTCAAGACCAGCCTGGCCAAGATGGTTAAACCCCGTCTGTACTAAAAATACAAAAATTAGCCAGGCATGGTAGTGGGTGCCTGTAATCCCAGCTACTTGGGAGACTGAGACAGAGAATTGCTTGAACCCAGGAGGCGGAGGTTGCAGTGAGCCGAGATCATGCCACTGCACTCCAGCCTGGGTAACAGAGTGAGCCTCCATCTCCAAAAAAAAAAAAAAAAAAAAAAAAAGACAGAGAGAGAAAGAAAACAAGTTATGGGGAAGAGACTCCTGATTCAATAAATAGTGCTGAGATAACTGGCTAGCCGTAGGCAGAAGATTGAAGCAGGACCCCTTCCTTACACCACATACAAAAATAAAGTTAAGATGGATTAAAGATTTAAATGTAAAACCCAAAACTATAAAAACCCTGGAAGACAATGTAGGTGATACCATCCTGGATACAGGAAGGGGCAAAGATTTCACGACAAAGACACCAAAAGGAATCACAACAAAATCAAAAATTGACAAGTGGGATCTAATTAAACTTAAGGGTTTCTGCACAGCAAAAGAAACTATCAACAGAGTAAAGACACCCTACAGAATAGGAGAAAATATTTCAAACTCTCATTTGACAAAGTTTTAATATCTCACACTTATAAGAAACTTAAACAAATTTACAAGAGAAAAACAACCCCATTAAGAAGTGGCAAAAGACATGAACAGACACTTTTCAAAAGAAGACACATGCAGCCAACAAGCACATGAAATAAAGCTCAATATCACTGATTATTAGAGAAATACAAATCAAAATCACAGTGAAATTCCTTCTCACATCCATCAGAATGGCTATTACTAAAAAGTCAAAAAATAACAGATGCTGGTGAGGTTGCAGAGAAAAGGGAAGAATTATACACTGTTGGTGGGAGTGTAAAACATTGTGGAATGCAGTATGACCATTCAAAGAGATGAAAGCAGGGCTACCATTTGATCCAGCATTTCCATTACTGGATATATACCCAGAGAAATATAAATCATTCTACCATAAAGGCACATGCATACAAATGTTCACTGCAGTACTATTCACAATAGCAAAGACATGGAATCAACTTAAATGCCCATCAATGACAGATTGGATGAAGGAAATGTAGTACATAGACATCATGGGATACTATGCAATCATAAAAAGAATGAGATCATGTCTTTTGTGGGAACATGGATGAAGGTGGAGGCTATTATGCTTGGCAAACTAATGCAGGAACGAAAACCAAATACCACATGTTCCCACTTACAAGTGTAAGCTAAATGATGAGAACTTATGAACACAAAGAAGGAAACAACAGACACTGTGGTCTACTTGAAAGTGGAGGGTGGGAGGAGGGAGAGAAGCAGAAAAGATAACTATTGGGTACTGGGCTTAATATCTAGGTGATGAAATAATCTGTACAACAAACCCTTGTGACATGAGTTTACCTATGTAACAAACATTCACATGCACCTCCAAATCTAAAAAAAATAAAAAAAAGGAGAGAGATTGAAAGAATAACACATTATAATTTGTGAGATGATGAAACTAAAAAATCCTTGAGAAAAACTTATGGTTCCTAACTGCTTATATTAGAGAAGAAAGTGAAAATAAACTATCTAAGCATCTAATTTGACAAGTTAAAAAAAGGTGCAATTGATTTTGCCAAAAATGACAGAGTAGGGAACTCTAAAGTTCTATACATCCAGCAACGAATGCTGGCAAAAACTAGTAGAATCAACTTTCACAGAACTAGGAAACACAGTGAAAAACTAACAACAACCAGGGGAAGCTTAATGAAGAAAGAAGCTGATGCATTGTGGTAAGAGGGTGTTAGAGCATTTAAAATTGCCTGCTTGCCACCCCTCCTCCCCAGAGTAATGGTGGCCATGAAGATTCTGTTCTAGTTTGCTAATGTCACAGGGGACAGTATAGACTTTATTCTTGAAGAGTTTTGGTTGTGTGTTTTGACCTGTCTGGCAGCTCCCTGAAGGATCAGTGCAAAGTGTACCTTTGTTTTACCTAACTTAAAAATTCCCAGGGTCCCTGAAGGATCAGTATAAAGCATGCCTTTGTTTTACCTAACTTGGAATATTCCCAGGGTCATAGAGCTTCCTGAGCCACATTTGCTAAAAATATTTAAAGCCAAAGTTATTGTCCACAGCAGCTTGGAGCAAGTGATAACAGTCAGGACAAACAATAGATCAAGAATCCTAGGAAGTATGAGGTTGGGAAAGAAGATACATGGGGGAATAACAACTTTCAAAAGCACTAATATGTACAAGTAAATCAAGGAGATCAAATGCATACTCAGGACTGAATAAACTCTCAAAAAAGACATGAGAAGACCCTGAGCTTTCACCTCTGGGTATCTTAGAGGAAGGCAGAGAGAGAAAGGGACAGAAAGCATATTTAAAGAAATAATGGCCAAAACCTTCCCAAATGACACAAATCTACACATGCAAGAAGCCTGATGAACTCCAAGAAGAAGAAACTTACAGATATCCATACTAAGACACCATATTAGTAAATTTTTGAAAGACGAAAGACTAAGAGACAATCTTAAAAGTAACAAAAAAGAAACGACTTGTCATGTACAAGAGCTCCTCCATAAGATTGACAGTAGGTTTCTCTTCAGGAATTATGGAGGCCATAAGGCAATGGGATAACATATTTAAGGTGCTGAAAGAAAAATAATCCTGTCAGTCAAGAATTCCATATCTAGGATTTACAGAGGATCATGGTGGACAGGAGGTAGGACTAGATTGCAGCTGTCACTTAGATGGACAGAGCAGCATGTGGAGTCTTGCTTCATGAACTCTTGCTCCAGAATGACTGCAGGAATAAATCAGGAAAGCCAAGAGAACCCACAGACCCTCTGCAGGAGGTGGATTGTTCCTGCAAGACCTAGAAGACACCCCAAATCCTATGAGTGCCCAAACTGTGAAAGTGGGAAAGGGAGATTGTCCAGCCCCAAATACACACCGTCACTAGGTAAGCTGAAGGTCTAGATGACAGGAGAATATTCTGACCATACCTGGAGCTAAGTCAATTTAGAGAGCCAAGTGAAATACAGGGGTAGAGGAAGCAGCAGGAAAGCCCTGTGGGCTTTCTGGGTCCCCTAACAAGCCATTTCTGCCTTGCCTCACAGGGGTCCTTGGGGAGTGCTGCCAGAGGTACTGGGAAAAGGCTGCAAGGAGAAGGAAACCTCCAGCTGAACTTTGTAACAATTGCTACCAAACTAGAAGTCTCCTGGACAGAACTTGGGAGAGGGTGTGTATCTGGTATGCAGACTCCACAGGTGGGGAAGTACTAAAGCCCTACTTCCTTTCACAGCTGGGAGGCGGGTAGCCTGGGGCAAGTTCTTAGCCCTGCTCACCCACTGCCTGGAAACAAACTTGGTGCTGTTGGTGGGGCATGGAGGGAGTGAGACAGGCCTTTTGGGTTGCTTGGGAGCTGGGTGAGGCCTGTGACTGCCAGTTTTCCCCAACTTCCCTGACAACGTGCATGACACAGCAGAGGCAGCCATAATCCTCTCAGGAACATAACTCCATTGACCTGGGAAACACACCATAATTACCCACAGCAGCTGCAGTAAGACCTCCCAAGGAGAGTCTGAGCTCAGACACACTTACCCCTGTCCCCAACTAATGGTTCTTTCCTACCCACCCTGGTAGCTGAAGACAAACAGCGTATACTCCTGGGAGTTCTAGGGCCCTGCCCACCGCCTGATCCTCCCCATACTACCACAGCTGATGCTCTCTTGAAAGCACCACCTCCTGGCAGGAGGCCAACGAGCACAAAAATAATGCATTAAAAACCAAAAATAAGGAACTTCACAGAGTCCATTTCACCCCCCTGCCACTTGCACCAAAGCAAGTGCTAGTATCCATGGCTGAGAGACCCACAGATGGTTCACATCACAGGACTCTGGGCAGACGCTGGCAGCACCAGCCTGGAGCCTGGTAGACCTGCTGGGTGGCTAGATCCAAAAGAGAGATAACAATCACTACAGCTCAGCTCTCAGGAAGCCACATCCCTAGGAAAAGTGGGGAGAGTACTACATCAAGGGAATACCCTGTGGAACAAAAGAATCTGAACAACAGCTTTGAGCTAGGGCCTAGGGACCTTCCCTCTGACAGAGCCTACCCAAATAAGAAGGAACCAGAAAACCAATTCTGGTACTATGACAAAACAAGGTTTTTAACACCACATGAAAAAATCACGCTAGCTCACCAGCAATGGATCCAAACCAAGAAGAAATCCCTGATTTACCTGAAAAAGACTTCAGAAGGTCAGTTATTAAGCTAATCAAGGAGTCACCAGAGAAAGGTGAAGCCCAATTTAAGGAAATTAAAAAATAATGTAAGAAATGAGGGGAGAAATTTTCAGTGAAATAGATAGCATAGATAAAAAAGAATCAAAACTTCAGGAAACAATGGATGCGCTTATAGAAATGCAAAATGCTTTGGAAAGTCTCAGCAATAGAGTTGAACAAGCAGAAGAAAGAACTTCAGAACTCGAAGACATGGTTTCCAAATTAACCCGATCCAACAAAGACAAATAAAAAAGGAATAAGAAAATATGAACAAAGCCTCAAAGAAGTCTAGGATTATGTTAAATGACCAAACCTAAGAATAATTGGCTTTCCTGAGGAAGAAGAGAAATCTAAAAGTTTGGAAAACATATTTGGGGGAATAATTAAGGAAAACTTCCCTGGCCTTGCAAAAGACCTAGACATCCAAATACAAGAAGCTCAAAGAACACCTGGGACATTCATTGCAGAAAGATCATTGCCTAGGAACATTGTCATCAGGTTATCTAATGTTGAGATGAAGCAAAGAATCTTAAGAGCTATGAGGCAAAAGCACCAGGTAACCTATAAAGGAAAACCTATTATATTAAACTCAGCAGATTTCTCTGCAGAAACCCTACAAGCTAGAAGGGATTGGGGCCCTATCTTCAGCCTCCTTAAATAAAACAATTATCAGTGAAGAATTTCATATCCAGCAAAACTAAGCTTCATAAATGAAGGAAAGATACAAACAAATGCTGAGAATTCGCCACTACCAAGCCAGTACTATATGAACTGCTAAAAAGAGCTCTAAATCTTGAAACAAATCCTGGAAACACATCAAAACAGAACCTCTTTAAAGCATAAATTTCATAGGACCTATAAAACAAAAATAAAAAGGAAACATAAAACCAAGGTGTACAGGCAGCAAATAGCACAATGATTGGAATGGTACCTCACATCTCAATACTAGCATTGAATATAAATGGCCTAAATGCTCCACTTAAAAGATACAGAATTGCAGAATGGGTAAGAATTCACCAACCAACTATCTGCTGTCTCTTCAAGAGACTCACTTAACACATAAGGAATCACATAAACTTAAGATAAAGGGGTGGAAAAAGACATTCCATGCAAATGGACACCAAAAGCGAGCAGGATTAGCTGTTCTTATATCTGACAAAACAAACTTTAAAGCAACAGCAGTTAGAAAAGACAAAGAGGGACATTATATAATGATAAAAGATCTTGTCCAAAAGGAAAATATCACCATCCTAAATATATATGCACATAACACTGGAGCTCCCAAATATATAAAACAATTACTACTAGACCTAAGAAATGAGATAGACAGCAACACAACAGTAGCAGAGGACTTCAGTACTCCACTGACAGCACTAGACAGGTCATCAAGACAGAAAATCAACAAAGAAAGAATGGATTTAAACTATACCCTGGAACAAATGGACTCAACGGATATTTACAAAACATTCTACCTAACAACTGCAGAATAGACATTCTATTCATCAGCTTGTGGAACTTTCTCCAAGATATATGATAGGCCACACAATAAGCCTCAATAAATTTAAGAAAATTGAAATTATATCAAGCACTCTCTCAGATCACAGTGGAATAAAACTGGAAATCAACTTCAAAAGGAACCTTCAAAACCATGCAAATACATGGAAATTAAATAACCTGTTCCTGAATGAGCACTGGGTCAAAAATGAAATCAAGATGGAAATTAAAATATTCTTTGAACTGAATGACAATAATGACACAACCTATTAAAACCTCTGGGATAGTACACGGAAAGTTCATAGCCCTAAACACCTACATCAAAAAGTGTGAAAGAAAACAGACAATCTAAGGTCACACCTCAAGGAACTAGAGAAACAATAACAAATGAAACTCAGAAAGGAAATAACCAAGATCAGAGCAGAACTAAATGAAATTGAGCCAAAAAATAAATACAAAAGATAAATGAAACAAAATACTGGTTCTTTGAAAAGGTAAATAAAATTGATAGACCATTAGCAAGATTAACCAAGAAAAGAAGAGAGAAAATCCAAATAACCTCACTAAGAAATGAAACAGGAGATACTACAACCGACACCACTGAAATACAAAAGATCATTCAAGGCTACTATGAACACCTTTACACACATAAACTAGAAAACCTAGAAGAGATGGATAAATTCCTGGAAAAATACAACCCTTATAGCTTAAATAAGGAAGAATTAGATAACCTGAACAGACCAATAACAAGCAGTGAGACTGAAATGATAATTTGAAAATTATCAACAAAAAAAGTCCAGGACAAGATGGATTCACAGCAGAATTCTAACAGACATTCAAAGAATTGGTACCAACGCTTTTGACACTATTCCACAAGACAGAGAAAAAAGACTCCCTCCCTACTTCATTCTATGAAGCCAGCATCACCCTAATACCAAAACCAGGAAAGGACATAACCAAAGAGGAAAACTACAGACCGATATCCTTGATGAACATAGATGATAAAATCCTTAACAAAATACTAGCTAACTGAATCCAGCAATATATCAAAAAGATAATCTACCATGATCATGTGAGTTTCATACCAGGGATGGTTTAACATATGCAAGTCAATAAATGTTATACACCACACAAATAGAATTAAAAACAAAAATCATATGATCATCTCAACAGACTCAGAAAAAACATTCAACAAAATCCAGCATCGCTTTATGACTAAAACACTCAGCAAAATCAGCATACAAGGGACTTACCTGAATGTAATAAAAGCCATCTTTGACAAACGTACAGCCAAAATAATACTGAATGGGGAAAAGCTGAAAGCATTCACTCTGAGAACTGGAACAACACAAAGATGCCCATTCTCACCACTTCTCTTCAACATAGTACTTGAAGTCCTAGCCAGAGCACTAAGAGAAGAGAAAGAAATAAAGGGCATCCAAATTGTTAAAGAGGTCAAACTGTCGCTGTTTGCTGATGATATAATTGTTTACCTAGAAAACCCTAAATCTCCTCCAAAAATCTCCTAAAACTGATAAAAGAATTCAGCAGTTTCCAGATATGAAATTATTGCACACAAATCAGTAGCTCTTCTATACACCAACGTGACCAAGCTAAGCATCAGATCAAGAGCTCAATCCCTTTTATAATAGCTGCAAAAAAATAAAATACTCAGGAATATACCTAACCAAGGAGGTGAAAGACCTCTACAAGGAAAACTACAAAACACTGCTGAAAGAAATTATAGATGACACAAACAAATAGAAACACATCCTATGCTCATGGATGGGTAGAATCAATATTGTGAAAATGACCATACTGCCAAAAGAAATCTACAAATTCAATGCAATTCCCATCAAAATACCACCATAATTCTTCACAGAACTAGAAAAAACAATGATAAAATTCATATGGATCCAAAAAAGAGCCCACATAGTTAAAGCAAGAATAAGCAAAAAGAACAAAGCTGGAGGCATCACATTACCTGATTTCAAACTATACGATAAAGCCATAGTCACCAAAACAGCATGATACTGGTATAAAAATAGGCACATAGGCCAATGGAACAGAATAGAGAACTCAGAAATAAACCCAAATACTTACAGCCAACTGATCTTCAACAAAACAAACAAAAACATAAAATGGGGAAACTTTTCAACAAATGGTGCTGGATTAAGTAGCAAGCCACATGTAGGAGAATAAAACTAGATCCTCATCTCTCACCTTATACAAAAATTAAACCAAGATGGGTCAAGGGCTTAAATCTAAGACCTGAAACTATAAAAATTCTAGAAGATAACATTGGATCTAGACATTGGCTTAGGCAAGGATTTAAGACCAATAACCCAAAAGCAAATGCAATACAAACAAAGATAAATAGTTAGGACTTAATTAAACTAAAAAGCTTTTGCATGGCAAAAGGAGCAGTCAACAGAGTAAACAGACAACCCATAGAGTAGAGAAAGTCTTCACAACCCATACATCTGACAAAAGACTAATATCCAGAACTCAAATAAATTAGCAATAAAAAAACTCATCCAAAAGTGGGCTGAGGCATGAATAGATAATTCTCAAAAGAAGATATACAAAAGGCCAGCAAAAATATGAAAAAATGCTCAACATCACTAATGATCAGGGAAATGCAAATCAAAACCACAATACAATACCACTTTACTCCTGCAAGAATGGTCATAATCAAAAAATTAAAAAAAAAAAAGGTTAGCATGGATGCGGTGAACAGGGAACACTTCTACACTGCTAATGGAATTGTAAACTAGTAAAACCACTATGGAAAACAGTGTGGGATTCCTTAAAGAACTAAGAGTAGAACTACCATTTGATCTAGCAGTCCCACACTGTGTATCTATCCAGAGGAAAACATTAAACGGAAAACATACTTGCACATGCATGTTTATAGCAGCAAAATTTGCAATTCCAAAAATGTGGAAACAACTCAAATGCCCATCAATCACCAAGTGGATAAAGAAACTGTTTTTGATATATATATATATATGTATGTGTGTGTGTGTGTGTGTGTGTATGTGTATATATATGTATATATATGTGTATATGTGTATATATGTATATATATGTATGTACATACATACACACACATATATATATATACACAGACATATACAATGGAATACTACTCAGCCATAAAAATGAATGAATTAATGGCATTTGCAGCAACCTGGATAAGATTGGAGACTATTATTCTAAGACTCAGGAATGGAAAACCAAACATTGTATGTTCTTACTCATAAGTTGGAGCTAAGCTATGAGGATGCAAAGGCATAAGAATGACACAATGAACTTTGAGGACTCAGGGGGAAAGGATGGGAAGGCAGTGAGGGATAAAGATGTACAAACAGGGTGCAGTGTATACTGCTCGGGTGATGGGTGCACCAAAATCTCACAAATCACCACTGGAGAACTTACTCATGTAACCAAACACCACCTATTCACCAATAACCTATGGAAGTAACAAATTAAAAGAACGAATTCTACATCCAGTAATATTGTCTTTTGAAAATAAAGGAGAAATTAAGATATTCTTAGGAAGGAAAACTGAAGGAATACCTCACTAGTAGATATGCCCTTAAAGAAATGCTAAAGAGAGTACTCAGCCTGGAATGAAAGATCACTAGACAGTAACTCAAAGTTACAAGAAGAAATAAAGAACAACAGGAAAGTTAGCTTCATAGGTAAATATAAAAGCCAGTATTATTTTATTTTGGGTTTGTAATGCCTCTATTTTCCCCTATATTAATTAAAAGACAAATGTATAAAACATATGTTAATGGGCATACAATATATACAGATGTAATTTGTGACAATAAGATAAAAGGAGACAGATCTATAAAGAAGCAGAGTTTTTTAAACTATCAAAACTAAGTTGATATTAATTTAAATTTGATTGTTATAATATCAAGATGTCAATTATAACCCACAGGGTAACTATTAAGGAAAAAAAAACCCTACGAAACATGCAGAAAAAGAAATAAAAAAGGAATCAAAACTGTATGCTCGACAAAATTATTATTATTATTATTAATTTTTTTTGAGACAAAGTTTTGCTCTTGTTGCCCAGGCTGGAGTGCAATGGTGCAATCTTGGCTCACTGCAACCTCCACCTCTCAGGTTCAAGCGATTCTCTTGCCTCAGCCTCTAGGGTAGCTGGGATTACAGGCACCCGCCACTACACCTGGCTAATTTTTGTATTTTTAGTAGACACAGGGTTTCACCATGTTGGCCAGCCTGGTCTCGAACTCCTGAGCTCAGGTGATCCACCCACCTTGGCTTCCGAAAGTGCTGGGATTACAGGTGTGAGCCACCATGCCAGTCAAAAAAATCATTATTTGCAAAAGGAGACAGTAATAGAAGAATTGAGAAACAAAAAATTATAAACAGATAGAAAACAAATAACAAAGTGGCAGAAATAAGTCTTTCTTTACCAGTAATTACTTTAAATATAAATGGATTAAATTCCTAAGTTAAAAGGCAAAGATTGGCAGAATACATAAAAATTATCATCTAACTATATGCTGCTTAAAAGAGACTCATTTTTTATTCAAGGGCATAAATAGGATAAAACTAAGAGGATTAAAAAAGTCCTATGAATACAAAAATTAGCTGGGTGTGGTGGTGGGCATCTGTAATCCCAGCTACTTGGGTGGCTAAGGCAGGAGAATCCCTTGAACCTGGGAGGTGAGGTTGCAGTGAACCAAGATCAGGCCACTGCACTCCAGCCTGGGTAACAAAAGCAAGACTCCATCTCAAAAAAAAAAAAAAAAAAAATCCTATGAGAACAGTAACCAAAAAAGAGCTGGTACTACTAGCAGATAAAATGGACTTTAACACAAATATTATTATAAGACACTATGTAGGATATTATGAAATAATGAAAAGGTGAATTCATTAAGAAGATATAACAATCATGTAAACATATGCACCAACAAAAGCCCCAAAACATGTGAAGCAGATTGACAGACTTGAAGAGATAAATAGACACTTCTACACTGATAGTTGGAGACTTCAATATCTACTTTCAAAAATGGATATAAAATCCATACAAAGGTCAGTAAGGAAATGGGAGACTTGAGCAACACCATAGACCAACTGGACTAACAGACATCTGTATAACAGTCTGCTCAATAACAGAATACACATTTTCATCAAGTATACATGAAACATTGTTTAGAATAGACCACATGTTAGGTCATAAAACAAGTTTCAATACATTTAAATACTTAAAAGTTGTACGAAGTGTCTTCTCCAATCATAATGGAATGAAGCTAGAAGTTAAAGACAGAAGATAAACAGGAAACTTCATAAACATGTGGAAATCAATACATTCTTAAGCAACCAGTGTGTTAAATAAGAAATCACAGGTAAGTTTAAAAATACCTCAAGAAGAATAAAAACAACAACACAACTCCAAGACACAATTAAAAATGTGATACAGTGAAGATGATATGTGGAGGAAGATTTATAGCTGTAAATACCAACATTAAAAAGGAGAGAAATCCTCAAACAATAGCATAAATTTATACCTTAATTAACTAAAAAAGAGCAACCTAAACTCAAAGCTAGCAGAAAGAAGAAAGTAATAAAAATTGGAGCAAAGATAAATAGGGAATAAAAAACTAATAGAATCAACAAAACCACAAGTTGATTCTTTGAAAAAACTCAACAAAATTAACAAATATTTAGCTAGACCGACCAAGCAAAAATAAATAAATAAATAAACTCAGGTTACTGAAATCAGAAATGAAAGTAAAGGCAGCACTATGGACCTTACAGAAATAAAAAAGGTTATAAAGGGAAAGTATAAACAATTGTACATCAACAAGTTAGATTACTTACATAAAATGGATAAATTCATAGAAACACACAAACTGCCAAAACGAACTCAAGAACAAATAGAAAATCTGACCAGATCTGTAAAAGTGAAGAGATTGAATTGGTAATCAAACCACCAAACAAGAAAAAGCCTAAGACCAGAGAACTTCACTGGTGAACATTACCAAACATTTAAAGAACTAACATCAACGTTTTTCAAAATCTTCCAAAAAATCGAAGAGGAGTGAACACTTCCTAACTCATTCTATGAGGCCAGCATTACCTGGATACCAAACCCAGACAAAGCATCTTGAAGAAAAGACAATATAGACCAATATCTCTTACAATATAGATGCAAAAATCTTTTGAAAAAAAAAAAAAAACCCTAGTAAATCAAACCTAGCAGCATATTTAAGGGATTATGTACCATCACCAGTGGGATTAATCCCAGGAATGTAAGGGTGGTTGGTTCAACATATGGAAATCAATTAATATAATACACCACATGAATGGAATGAAGGGGAAAATACCCAACATGATTATCTCAAGTGATGCAGAAAAGTATTTGACAAAAATCTAATACCTTCTCATGGTAAGAATTGCTTAATAAGCTAAGAATAGAAGGAAACTTCCTTAACATAAAAAGGAACATTTGTGAAAAAATTCACAGCTAATGTACATTTAATGATGAAAGGCTGAAAACTTTCTCTTGATATCGGGAAAAAGATAAGGATTCCCGTTTTCACCACTTCTATTCAGCATTTTACTGGAAGCTCTAATCAAAACAATTAAGCAAGAAAAATAAATAAAAGGCACGTAGATTGGAAAGGAGGAGGCAAATTATCTATCCACAGATAATATTTATATGTAGAAAATCTTAAAGAATTTACAAAAGTTGATCAAAGCTAAGAAGCAAGTTTAACAAAGTTGCACGATGCAATATCAACACGTAAAAACCAGATGTATTTCTATATACTAGCAATTAACAGTCCAAATATTAAATTAAGAAAATAACTCCACTTAACAATAGAATGAAAAAATAAAATAATTAGAATAAATGTAACCAAAGAGGTGTAAGACTTATACACTGAAAACTATAAAACATTGTGTGATGGTTAATATTATGTGTCAACTTGATTGGATTGAAGGATGCCTAGATAGCTGGTAAAGTACTGTTTCTGGATGTGTCTGTGAGGGTGTTGCCAGAGGAGATTAACACAAGTCAGTGGACTGGGAGAGGAAGACCCATCCTCAATGTGGATGGGCCCCATCTAATTGGTTGCCAGTGTGGCTAGAACAAAGCCGGTGGAAGAAAGTTGGATAAGCTGGCTTGCTGAGTCTTCTGGTGTTTATCTTTCTCCAGTGCTGGAGTGATGTTCCTTTGAACATCAGACTCCAGATTTTTTGGCCTTTGGGCTCTTGGACTTACACCAGTGGTTTGCCAGGGGCTCTTGGGCCTTTGGCCACAGACTGAAGGCAGCACTGTCGGCTTCCCTACTTTTGAGGCTTTGGGACTAGGACTGAGCCATTACTGGCTTCCTTGAGCCTGAGCTTGCAGACAGCCTATTGTGAGACTTCACCTTGTGATTGTATGAGTCAATTCTCCTTAATAATCTCCCTTTCGTATATACATGTATCCTATTAATTCTGTCGCTCTGGAGAACGCTGCCCAATACACATTGCTAAGTAAAATTAATAATGACCTATATAAGTGAAAGACATTCTGTGTTAATGTCTTTAATAGTTTAATATTATTAAGCAGATGATCTGGTTTGTATTTGTATTCCCACCCAAATCTCATGTCAAATTATAATCCCTGGTGTTGGAGATGGGGCCTGGTGGGAGGTGATTGAACCATGGAGATGGATTTCCCCATTTGATGCTGTTCTCCTGATAGAGTTCTCATGAGATCTGGATGTTTAAAAATGTGTGGTGCCTCCCACATCTCTTTCTGTCTTCCTCCTGCTCTGGTCATATAAGATATGCCTGCTTCCCCTTCACCTTCTGCCATGATTGAAAGCTTCCTGAGGCCTTCCCAGAGGCCATGATGCTTTCTGTACAGCCTGTGGAACCGTGATCCAATTAGACTTCTTTTCTTTATAAATTACCCACTCTCAGTTATTTTTTAATAGCAGTGTGAGAACAGACTAATACACAGACGATACTCTCTAAAGTGATTTACAGATTAAATGCCAAACCTGCCAAAAATTCCAATGGCTTTTTTTTTTTTTTTTTTTTTTGCAGAAACAGACTATTAATTCTGTTCCCTTACCAGGAACATTGAATGGATTTTCAATTATTAAACTTTTAAAATGTCACTCAGTAAACTTGTGCAATTTTCTTCATGTAAGTCACCACAATTATTTTAAAGTTTATTCATGATCAGGCACGGTGGCTCATGTCTGTAATCCCAGCACTTTGGGAGGCCATGGCACGCAGATCACCTGAGGTCAAGAGCTCCAGACTAGCCTGGCCAACATGGTGAAACCCCATTGCTACTAAAAAATAAAAATTTAGCCAGGCATGGTGGGTGGGCGCCTGTAGTCCCAGTTATTCGGGAGTCTGAGGCAGAAGAATCACTTGAACTGGGGAGGTGGAGGTTGCAGTGAGTCGAGATCGTGCCATTGTACTCCAGCCTGGGTGACAGAGCGAGGCTGTGTCCCCAAAACAAACAAACAAGCAAAAAAGTTTATTCATATGCATTTTGTATTTTGATTGTTCTTGAATATTTAATCTTTTGTTTTTTAAAATTATATTTTCTAATTGGTTATTAATAGTGTACAGAAAAGCTAATGGCTTTTTATATTTGTTGGTTTTATAATCATCTTCTTTAATTACATGTCTTATTAGGCCCAATTTTTCAAAAACAATCTTGTTTTTTATTCTTAATCATATCATTTCCAAATTGATAATTTCATTTTTTCAGTTATATCTTTTATTATGTTGTTTCCTTATTGAGTTGAATTAGCTAAATTACTCAGATAAATTCGTTTAGTCACTGTCAATAAGAGTCATAGATACAGACTCTTTATATGTATTCATTGATCTTTTTGATTTTTCTCATCTTTCCATAGGGTGGTCAGTTTTTTCATGATCTTTCAATCTTGTGAAATTCAGGGATTCAACCCCTCTCTGGGATTGAATACACTTTGACTTTTTTATTCACAATGAGATGGAAATTTCAAGGCACAAAGGGGAAAACCGAGAACAATCAAGGGGTTTCCCTTGTCTTCACTCCATCTCAAGTACAAGGCCAAGCAGTCTGAAGGCATCACTAGCGCTGCAAGTCCCCTTCATGAGGTTCTCAAACAGTCGGGGTGGTTCAGGACTGTGAGGTGATAAGGCTTCCTGGGAGAGGCTTAGAAGGGGTTTGCTCAGAGCTGAACCTCTGAGTGGGTGATGACTATAGCAAAGAAGAGCTGGGAGGGGTTTGGATTCCTGTATTAATGTTCTTAGGTCAGAAATTGTGGGTCTGCTATAAATTCTAATCTAACTTTCATTCTTCTCTTGGGAGCTGGAGGAGTAAATTTCTTTCTATTATTTAATAGAAATATAAAAGGTAAACAGAAATGCTTTCTAAACAAAAAGAGGCTGCAATGAAAATTTACAGACATTTAATCTTCTCTCTTCGTTCCTATTTGCAGCTTATGTGAGAAGAAGCGCAGAGAGACAGGTCAGTCACTGCAGTCTTCATGCCCATCAGTTTCTTGTGAGAAGAAAACCAGTACGTATAGCTATCACGGGTCTCAAGCCCAGCAGAGGGGTTATTCCCAAGGGTCTTTCATAATACCAAACTAGTAACTGAAATTATTTTCTTCAGAGTTAATGTCACTCCTGTTTAATTGCTTGGATGGTTCCTGAAAAACCTCAGGTGAACCGACAAGAGGAGGGGGAGAATTTTCTCCAGTTCCATTTGGCCAGATCAAAGTCCAGTTATTTTTAAAGACTAAGGCAAGAGCGTTTGCTCCACCTGGAGCTTCTGAGCTTTGTCAGGGGCTGAGGCACTGCACGCCTCTCTAGTTAGCATCACTGGCTCAAGTGGGAACTGGCTCTGCCGGCATACACCCCACATCATGCACCCAGCTCAGCCCAGCTGGCCTCCAGCATGCCTCCTTGGCCCAGGATAGATTGACAGGATGCTCTGATCCCCTGTTACAGTGACAGGGTCTGGTGCATTTCCTCTGTAACTGGCACCTTGTACACCTTTTATTTCCAGCTCTTGGTTTGGGGGTTGAGAATGAAGTTTTGATGGGTATCTCTTCCCATCTCTAAAGGCAGTTTTTTGTTTTTCTTCCCAGATGGTGGCTTTCCATCTCACCTGTTCTGAATCTGGCAAGAAAGCCTCAGGTTTTTTTTTTAACCATATGGATAGCACTCTTTCCTATCATCAGGGATTTTTAAAAAATCATTTCCTCCATTTTATGTTATATTATTTCAATAAAGATCTTTGGGGGAATGGCAGTTAAACTCACATAGGCTCAATTAGTCAAGTTGAAGTGGAAGAAAGGGCACTTTAATAGTGTAATGAGGTGCTCCCAATCCTTGTATTTAATAGACTGCTCTCAGCTCAGGACTTTATACAAATAAAAATAATCTGTGAGATTGACTGAGCGCATATGCAGATCAGACGAACCACATGCTCTTTATTGATGTCATGGATTCGGTAATTTGTTCATTCACTTGCTTATTTGTTTGTTGACTGAGTCACTTAAGAGTATTATTGAGAATCGTGATCAGCACCGGATTACAAAAGTGAACAAGATATTGTGGTGGTTGCTACATGAACTTATCCAGGTAGCAAAGTGGTGTCCAGCTATACGCACATTGTACATACGTCAATGTCCTGATTTTGATATCAAACCAGAGTTATGTTAAATGTTATGCAAAAACCATTGAGGGAAACTTGGTCAATAATACACCAGGCCTCTTTATTTTTGCAATTTCCTTTGAATTTATTGCTTTTTCAAAATGACTTTTTAAAAAGTGAACAAGATAAACATGATCACCCTCCTGGAGATCCTGTTTATAAATGAATTGTAAAAGTCTTCACATGTATTTGAAGATAGCCTCCACTCCTTTTGATCTCCCAGCTTCATTAAAATATAATTGGCAAATATGCATCATTAAAAAAATAAATCTTATTTTTCAGAGCAGTTTTAGGTTCACGGCAAAATCGAGTAAGTGCAAAGTTTCTATATACTCTCTGCTCCCACACATGCAAAACCCCCACTCCCCACTCTCAATATCCCCTACCAGAATGGTACATTTCTTACTGTTGAAGAACCTATATTGACATATCATCATCACCCAAAGTCCATTGTGTACATTAGGGTTCACTCTTGGTGTTGCACATCCTATGGGTTTAGAATCTTCTGATCCGTAGTCAGACACGTTATCCATTGTGCCACTGGCCCGTGCCTATCCTATGGGTTTAGACAAATGTACAGTGACACATATACAGCCTTATAATAACATATGAAGTAATTTTACTGCCCTAAAAATCCTCCATGCTCTGCCGATTAATCCCTCCTCCTCTCTAATCCCTGAAAGCTGCCAATTTTTTTTACTGTCTTCATAGTTTTGTTTTTTCCAGAATGTCATATACTTGGGAATCATAGTATGTAGTCTTTGAAGACCGACTTCTTTCAATCAGTAATACGCATGTAATTTTCTTTCATATCTTCCTGGTTTGATAGGTCATTTCTTTTTAGTGCTGGATAATATTCCATTGTCTGGATGTACTATAGTTTGTTTTTCCATTCATCTACTGAGGACATTTTGGTTGCTTCCAAGTTTTGGCTGTTATGAATAAAACTACTATAAACATTCATGTGCAGGTTCTTGTGTGGGCATGAGTTGCCAGTTCATTTGGATAAATACCAAGAAGTGTGATTGCTGAATTATATGGTAAGAGTATGTTTAGTTTTGTGAGAAACTGCCAAAGTGTCTTCCAAAGTGACAGTCCTATTTCGCATTCCCACCAGCAGTGAATGAGAAATCCTGTTATTCCACAGCCCCACCAGCATTTGGTGTTGTCAATGTTCTGGCTGGTGGCCGTTCTAAAAGATGTGTAGTGCTATGTCATTGTTGCTTTAATTTGCATTCCCTGATGACATATGATGTGGAGCATCTTTTCATATGTTCATTTGCCATCTGTGTATCTTTATTGGTGAGGTGTCTGTTAGGTCTTTTACCCATTTTTAATTGGGCTATTTGTTATCTTATTGTTGAGTCTTAGGAATTCTGTGTATATTTTGTACCATAGTTGTATTAGTCTGTTCTCACCCTGCTAATAAAGACATACCTGAGACTGGGTAATTTATTAAGGAAAGAGGTTTAACTGACACACAGTTCCACATGTGATTTAGAGGCCTCTCAATCGTAGTGGAAGGTGAAGGAGGAGCAAAGTCATATCTTACATGGCGGCAGCCAAGAGAGCTTGTGCAGGGGAACTCCCATTTATAAAACCATCAGATCTCATGAGACCTATTCACTACCACAAAAACAGTATGGGGGAAACTGCCCCCGTGATTTAATTATCTCCACCTGGCACCACCCTTGACACATGGGGATTATTACAGTTCAAGGTGAGATTTTGGTGGGGACACAGCCAAATCATATCAATAGTCCTTTATCAGATGTCTGTCTTTTGCCAATATTTTCTCCCAGCCTGTGGCTTGTCTTCTCATTCTCTTGATCCACTTTCTTTTTACTAAAGATCTGGTGAAAACAGCTGGTATGGGGCAGAAAACAGTCTCTCCACTAGATTTTGCCCACATTCTGGGGACCTCACTATGTTCTTAACTATAGGAGCAGTTCTGTGTGAGGGCTGTGTTTGGGGGCACAGGCTCTGGGATGTGTTAACTTATATATGAGTCTTGGCTCAACTGTCTATGAGGGTAGATTACCTAGTGTCTCTGTCCTTCAGTATCCTTAATTGTAGATGTCTTAAAACCAACATTTACCAACTAGAGTGGTTGTCAAGATAGTGTGATCTTATCCCGGTAGAGGATTTGGGACAGTTGAGGGGACATAGTAAATTTTACATAAATGTTATTATGGGTATTCAGACATGCATTGTGACATCCATTTTGGCTATAGTATCTTAATCAATAAGTTTTAGTTTTACAAGTATTTTCCCCTCTTGGAATATATGTGATTTCAGCAGTGGTTATGGAAGTTGTATCTGCATTCACCCTCTGGCAGCAGTGTTCTGAGAGCTCTGTGTGTGTGTGTGTGTGTGTGTGTATGTGTGTGTGTGTCTGTGTGTGTGTGTGTGTGGGGGTACTTAGAAGGGTTTCAGAGGTCCCTTTCCTTTTTTCCTCCTTTTCCATGTAGAAATTAAATGGATCATCCATTTGGGTAGCTTGGTAACACTTTGCTGTCTATTACCGTTGAACATCTCCCTTATCTCACCCCACGGGCACAGATATTTGAGGTTTTATTTAATCACTCTTTTCCAACAAAATGAGGACTTCGCTACATACTATGATACTACCTGTTTTGTACTTTTCATGTAATATAATGATGGTAGTTATCACTCCCATTTATTGGTCACCTACTGTAACCTAGATACTATGCTAAGCACTTTTCTTATATCACTGCTCTCCATTTTAAAAACAGGTAAGGTGAGGCTTAGCCAGTGAATTGACCTGCCAAGTTCACCCAGCTCATTAGACATAGAGCTGGGATTTTACCCCAAACTCTGTGACTCCATGCTCTTCACCACTATGTGCAGACCACCAGATACTCCACTCCAGAGATTCTCAAAGCATAGTCCCAAAAGCACATGAGGAGGAATAACTTTGAAGGGGGAATTAAAAGAAATCCATTTTCCTGGGTCCCACCACAGATCTAGAAATCAGGCTGTCATCTTTCTCTCCCTCTCTGAACCTACCTTTTCCCCACAAATGTTTCACACTTTATTAGAAGGAAGAAACATTTCCGATCCTGGGAGGAAAGAACAGATGTCAGGAAGTAAAGCTATGTGGGTTTATGGGTAGAAATGAGTAAGTTTACATCCAACTATGAACAAAGGCTGCCAAACTCTAGGGAGAAACTTATATAACATGCATTCTTTCTCTAGAGTTCTCAGGTTTATTTTTCTGAATCTGTTTCTGTGGCAATATGGCTACACTGTTCAGAAGTTTTCCTTTATGCTAGCTATTCCATTTTTCAATATCTAGTTATAGGAGATAATAAAAAGAAAGTCAATATTAATTATGCTTTTGGAGAAATGAGCTAGTAATTCAGGTTTGGGTGATTTTGAAAGCAAAGGTGAAAGTGAAAGTATAATGGATGATTTCCTTTCTTGATAACAACATATTTATTTAAAATAAATGACTAACTCAATGTGGAAGGTAGATGGGTTTTGGTTCAACCAAATGGATAATTTTTCTCTCTGACATCTGTAGAAATTGAGTTAGCTTCTTCATGTGATTGTTATAAAGATAGTGATATATTCATAACAGAGCCTGACAAACGGTAACATTCATATTATTATAATTATTATCACTATTATTGTTATAAATTATAGCTGATAAAAAGTGCTGAGCGGGGTGCAGTGGGGGTGCACACCCATAGCCCTGCTCCGGAGGCTGAGATAGAGGGATTGCTTGAGCACAGGAGTTCAAGTCTAGCCTTGGAAACATAGTGAGATCCGCCTCTCAAAAAAAGGCTGGGTAGATCAAGTGCAAAAGAATTTTTTTGGTAAAGAATTTCAATGGAGATTTGAAATGGAAATCCCAGTGACCTATTTCTACTTCAAATGTCTGCTAAACATAGATAATTACAATTCATCTTTATTTATTTATTTATTTATTTATTTATTTATTTATTTATTTATTTTTTATTTATTTATTTATTTATTTATTTATTTATTTATTTATTTATTTTTGCTATTTAGAAATCTTGTGCCCCCTTCCTCCTGCACAGAAAGGATGCTTTGTTCAAATTCTTAGGCACTTGGTGTCCTCAGGGAGATCCTGTCAGTTTGATGACTCTTCTCGTTTTGATGGGAGCTCCAATCTGTTAGATGATATTTTGAAGCAGGTCTTTGGGGAAAGGACACCTAGACCCAGTCAAGGTCATGGTGATTATTATTGGACAATGGGACATCGCTCTGCTATTGTAAGTAATTGGGGTCAGATGAAATCTTCCTAGAAATAGTAACTGTGCTGTGCCTGGCTGAAGCCAGATTCCCAGAAGTTCTCCATTCATGAGTAAACGAGGCACATAACAGAGAATAACCCCTTTCTGCCAAGAAGCCTAGCACTGAGCAGCATTATCTGGCGATTGCTGCAGCCAGGATGGATAGATTTGCTCTGGCTTAATTTGTTCACAGGTTCCAGAGGGAGCAGTGCTTTCCTCTCCCTTTAAAAATGTTTATTCGAATTTGGTGACTCTGTTTGCAATTTGGCTGGGAAAGGCCACTGTGACACAGGTCAAATAATGGGACACTCACTTCAGGCTAACATGGCCTTCCTCGTCTCCAGCTGGCTGACTCTTCATTATTCTTTAAAGCTCAAAGGAGGCATGATTTCTTCTAAGAGGCCTTGCCAACTCCTCCCAGACTGATCTTCCAGTGGCTGGAGACACTTCCATCCATGTTGATGCTGACATACGAAACTGTCATTATCTGCAGCCACACTCCCATATCTAATGGATCTCCAACACCATCAGTTCCTCATCTTAGAATAGCTCAAGTCTGCCCACTTTTGTCCATCTTATTGCCATTGTCTGGATTTAGACTACCGTCACCTCTCACTTGGTTTGCTTCAATTACCTTCTCTCTCATACTGGCCCCTGCAATTCTGTCTCTACCCTTACAAATCTAAATATACCATAGCCTTGTTTAAATCCTTTACATGTAATTTCTAGTAAAACTAAAAAATCCAGATGAGCCCCAAACAAATTAATATAAAACAGAACATAATAAGCACGCAAAATCTTTTCCTCCAGATATAACAACTGTTAACATTTAGCTGCAGAGATTTCTAGACCTTATTTTCTATTTATACACATATAGACATATTTTTCCAAAGTAGAATTGTACTATAGTATTGGATTATAACGTGGTTTTTTTACATATACCACATATTAGTTTATTACCCTATGGATGGATTTTATCCACATTATTCTACTGTATTTCATTATAGGTATGTTTTGTCCATATAAGCAACTCCATCATTGTTTTATTCTTAAGTTCTTTAACATATTTCACTTTGTAATGAATATTGCAAATTACACCCTCATTTAGAAACTATTATACCCATCCTTAAATAATTCATTGGGAATTTTTTTTTTTACTAATAAAACCATTCCATCTTTTATTTTCTCCTTCTTTTCCTTCTCCTTCCCCTCCTTTTCCCCCTCCTTTTCTCTATAAAATAAAAAATAAAATAAAAGGAATGGTTGAGTTAAGGATGTATACATTTATATATATTCTTTTCCTGGTATAATGTTTGCAATATCATTTCAGTTTATAGCTACATTGTACCAATTATGCTTATCTATATTTTAATAATTTCAGAATTTCTATACCATTATTTCTTTAGTCCTAGGACTTTAATTCTGTTCCAACTCTCCATTGGTTTTGGAACACCTTTAACTATTTTTAAGCATTTAATATTAATGTCATCTTTTTAAAAACTGTTGCTTTCATACATAAATTTGGCGGTATATGAAATTCCTGAGCCACAAACTATTCTTTTTAAAACTATAGATGTTTCTCCACAATGTTTTGATATATTTGTTTTTACAAAGAAATCTAAAGTCAGTGTGCATATTATAAATACATAATTTTGTGCTACCTGAAACTTTGGGGCCTTTTTCTTTAACCTTTATCATTGCAGGGCCTGGCATGCAGTTGGAATGAAATACAGTGTTAGTTGAAAGAATGAATAAGAATGCTTTGGCAAGATGTGATGGTGAAGGTGGGAGGTGGGGTCTCGTTCTAATTACTGTGCTTGAAAATGGTGAGCCCTGGGAATTTGCTCACACAAGACTCCTCCTCCGTCTTTTATTAAGCTCAGGGAGGGTTTCTTCTATTGTAGGTTTGATTCTGCTTCTCTTCCATTTATTCCTGTTTCTCTTCCAGGAAGACTAGCTGCTATCTTCCATTCCTATTTTGTTGTTTTCATTTCCTTATCCTTTCCTTTGACGTTCTGGAAATGCATCTCAAATTCATCTTTCCAGGAATGGACTGGATGTTATGCATCATGAATTGCACCTGTTTTGGTCGTTATTGCCTCAAGCATTGCTCCTTGATCATTCTTGTTCTTTCTTACCATCCTATTCCTTTACCCTCCCTGCCTTTTTGCTTATGACACTGTTCCTATTTATGTCTTCCTACAACTTTGCATGACAGTAAAACATTTCCTTGAAATATATTTTTCTAGTCACTGAGGTATTTATATATATATATATATATTTTTTTTTTTTCAGAGATATCCTTTTCTTTTGAGCCTTCCAGATGTTATGCCTTTTTCTTGGTATAAAGTGTACTTATACAGTTCCAAATTATTTATGGCTTCTCCATTTTTTTCTCAAAAATAGTATCCAGATTTCTTTTCAGACTTGATGATTAGAAGCAGATATGTGAATAAATTACTCTTGCCCCTTCTTTCTGTTCATTGTAAAGTGAACAAATAAGACTTTTTCCTGACATGCACCTGGAGGCAGGTCAAAGCTCCAGGCCAACTCCAAGGTTCTGATGGGGTCTCTAGCCAACGGAAGGCTTCTTCTCCTTCAATTGCCTGACTCTTCAGGACTCTTAAATACTGCAGTTAAGTACATGCACACTCACTCCCCATCCCCCATCACACACACCAAACCCCACACATCACCCACAACTCTCAACATGGCACTGTTACTCAGAGAACTTCTCCCAACTCACATATTCAGGGCTTTATTTGTGGAACTACACATTGCATCATATCTTAGGTCTGCCCCTACATCCTGCCCATATTTCCCCGTGGGACTTGTTTTTCCTTCCAGAAAGTGGAGACTGGTATAGAGTACACATTCTGCTTGCGTCACAGCCTAGTAGCATCTACAGCTCAGCACCCTCTGGTCTGGTGGGCCAGATCCTGACACACAAGGCTCCATGCTTCTGCCTTGCCTTTGTCTGGCTCCCCCTTTTTTTATTCTTGGAATCTTGCTCTGTTGCCCAGGCTGGAGTGCAGTCGTGCAATCTTGGCTCACTACAACATCCACCTCCCGGGTTCAAGCGATTCTCCTCCCTCAGCCTGTTGAGTAGCTGGGACTACAGGTGTGTACCACTACACCTGGCTATTTTTGTATTTTTAGTAGAGACAGGGCTTCACCATGTTGGTCAGGCTGGTCTCAAACTCCTGACCTCATGATCCACCCGCCTCGGCCTCCCAAAGTGCTGGGATTACAGGCATGCGCTACCATGCCCGGCCTTGACTCTCTTTTTTTGTTTTTTTTTGAAACTAATCTAAGTGTGGCATGGGCATGGAGGGCTTCTTGGCTTGGTGTTTCTTAATGCAGCTCCATCTGCCTTACAATTAGTGTCAGTTCCTCTCTGATTCTGACATTAGACTGTCTGTCACTGGTGGTTTTCCATAATAATGAGTTTTCATTTTTTCCCATTTTTAAAAGTGAGAAAATGAGACAGGTTGCACTGAGGGCTGTTAGCCAGACACAGTCTCGAACTGGAAGTCCATCTAGATGTTTTGCATAAGAGAATGGAAACAATCTGTCTGTGATTTAGGGACATACTCTGGCAGCAATATGGGAATACAGTTTCAATCCTCATTAACAGAACAGGTATGAAATACATATTTATTTAGTAAGGTGCCAGCTATATGAAAAATCTATTTCTTATTTCCCATAATGTTTCTGAAATGTCTTAGCAGTGCATAGAGACAGCATGTCATCATTATCTAGGGACAGTGTGTTATTGCATTTTTCCTAGGGAAGATCTTTTCTAGGTCACCTGCTGCTTCACTAAAGCTCTGACCAATCTAGCTTGCTAACCTGTGACTCCATTTTCCTAAGTCCTGAGAGAGAAAAATGCTTTGCAGCAAACTATGCCAGGCATCCGTGTGTCTAAATGAAAAAAGGAAAAAACCTCCCTCCTTCCCTCTGTTGAGAAGTGCAGGGTCCACATATGCATGCACAGCATATACTGTGAGGGTATTTACTGTCCCTTGTGTTGCTTTGATAAATGGCCAGGTTGCTGTTCTATTTTTCCACTTTCTATTAATCCTCCTACAGGCAGTTATTAGGTATTGAGTGCTCACACACCCCTGGCATAGTCACCACATGCCATTAACTCCAGATAAACTTCCAGAAAAAAGTCCATCCTCCACTTCTCTCAGCTCCCTGCCAACCCTGGACACCTTCTCACCAAGCCAGCAGGACAGGGAAAAGCCTGGGCTTTAAGATCAAACAAACACAGCTTCAAATTAGGGCTCTGTCACTTCCTGTCTACTGGGCACTTTGCTGAGTATGTGATTTCTCATCTGTAAAACAGAGTAAGATGATTATCTCCCAATCTTTCTATGTTATGTGTTTGAATTAAATAAGGTCCTCTCCATGAAGTGCTTGGATTTTATTTCCATTTTACAAAGGAAGTCTCAGAAAAATGTCATGACTTTCCCTTTTGGTGCAGCTATTAAGAGACAGATCCTGCTACTTCTCAGTCCCTGCCCCTCAGCTGCTGCCCCTTTGGATTCCAGACTCACAAACACGGAGGCTCAGCAAAGAAAACTGCAACTGCTTTATCCTTTGCTAGTCCATAATTATTCTACAAACACCAAGATTCCTTGATCTTCAATGTAGGTCTACCCTTAACCAGGAAGAGGCTGTATTGACCTTCCTATTGAGCCCTGGAGACTTGCCTGAGGTGTTTAGAAGCCTAGGAATGGATCATATCAGAACAGCCCAATCACCTAAAACAGTCCTCTAAAAAGGAGGTCTTTGAGTAGGGTCAGGGCCTCCTGTGGGTCTCTGGGACCCCTTCAGGGGGTCTGCAAAGTCAAAACTATTTTTACAACAATCCTGAGCTGTCCTTTGTCTTTTTCACTCTCATTCTCTCTTGTGTGTAGAGTGGAGTTTTCCAGAGGCAGCATCATGAGTGATATCACAGCTGAATGGAAACAAGCATCGAAGAGATTTGCAAGAATGTGAACAATGCAAGCTGTGTTTTTGTCATTTTGGAAAATATGAGTTATTTATCATAACGTATTATATTTATGTTAACATTTTATTATTGTTATTTACAATGAATTTATAAATAATATTTTAAAAGAATTTTCCACTTTAACTTTTAAAATGATAAAATCTGTAAAGATAAGTTAATCCACATCCTCAAAAATTCTTTGGGGTTCTCAATATTATTTTTAAGAGTATAAACTAGAAAGTTAAAAACTGCTGCCCTAAAATATGTCATCAGGATAAGGTACAGTTGGATTTGCCCATCTAGTGTGTTTATTCCTGTGCTTATACACCCAGGAGGGTCACGATGGCATTTTTACTGGTTCAGGGGATTCCAGATCCTTTGAGTAAAGAGGAGGGCAGCCATTTGACTTGTCTGATGGCACTCAAAATTCTCCAAGCAGGATGTGTCCTCATGAAAATGCCTTTGGTGATGGAGCTCAGGCCTGCTGAATTTGCACACTGATTAGCTATGGTTCACTGATGAGCAGCACTCAAATGACCATTATACGTTCTACAATCCTAGGCTTGGAAGCTGTCCTCTTCCAAGTTAAGAGCCTGAAGACCCTACTGGGCTTCATTTTGAGCATGGCCAGTTGGGAGCAGAAGTAGAAGTTCTGTGCCAACTGGTAACTCCTTAGTGACTGTCTCTGGGGGTTCCAGGGTTCTCATTTGGATCATTTTCCCTCTCAATTGCTTCTCAAATGCCTAAGTCTTCTACCATTGTACATTTCCCCCTCATCTAACCCTTTAGAAAAGGAGCCTGATAAATTAATTTATACTGAGGTATACTGACTGATAAGACTTGTTATATGGCCGGGCGCAGTGGCTCACGCCTGTAATCCCAGCACTTTGGGAGGCTGAGGCTGGCGGATCACCTGAGGTCGGGAGTTTGAGACCAGCGTGACCAACATGGAGAAACCCTGTCTCTATTAAAAATACAAAACTAGTCGGGCGTGGTGGCACATGCCTGTAATCCAAGCTACTTGGGAGGCTGAGGCAGGAGAATCGCTTGAACCCGGGAGGCGGAGGTTGCATGAGCCGAGTTCACGCCATTGCACTCCGGCCTGGCCAACAACAGCAAAATTCTGTCTCAAAAAACAATCAAACAAAAAAGACTTGTTATACATCCTCTCCATGGAAATTTTGTATTTTAGCAAATGAATGTGTCCTATCTTCTAGAATTTTAGACATTAGAAAGTAAGTGAGTAAAATGTCCTTGGCAGTGAGGACTTTCTGGTGTTTATTAAAGCATTCTAAGGCAGGGACTGCCTCATTTCTTCACCTCTAAGGGAAGCACTCATAAGCAGAGCAGGACTGTAGGACTCCGTGTAATCTGCCCCTGACCCTCTAGTCTTGGTGCAAAGCAGACAATGGCAGTGGCAAATTAGAGACTTGGGATACCCAGAGGCTGAGAAAACAATTAGGACCCTTAAGCTGTGATGCTCCCATTCCAAAGTGGCAGGAATTGCACAGCAGGTGTAGAAAGGGGAGAAGTGGCCTGTGTTGGACATTTAGGGAGGAGGAGAGATAAAGGATTGTGAGAGGATACCTGGCCAGAGGTTTAAAAAATCCTGGTAAAATTATAGTGTTCGATGAATTCATCATTCATTGAGGACTCGTGTATCAGACACGGTCCTAAGAACTTTTCTTCATTATCCACTATAATTTTCATACTAACCTCATGAAAAAGGAATTGCTTTTATCTCTATTTGACAGATGAAATAATTGAAGCAGAAAGAAGTCAAGCAATTAACTTGTGAGATCTCCTAATAGAAAGCAGGAGAGCGAGGATTTGAACCAGAAACTCTGTGTCTTGATCCTGCTCCCAATATGTACACTCTTCTGCTCTTCTTAAGTCAAAGTTGAAGTCAGAAGGCAGTGATTTCCGAATAATGCTCAAATTTTTCCATGGCACCAAGTATAGTGTCTGGAGGGCTGTGTTATTTGCCATCATTTTATGGGCTAGTAATTATATGTCTGTCCATTTCCTCTTTTGGAAGACGAATGGCAGTGCTTTTGTTATAGTCATCTCATGGTCCAAGCGGCAAGACTCTCCAGTGACAGAGTTTAGTCCATGCTTTGCATCTCAGGTGTGTTTTCCAATAAGTGGGCACTGAGGCATAGATCACCCATTTGCATACTGAGTCCTGGACAGCTCATCTCAAGCATAATTTGTTGTACATCCTGGTGGTCTCAGCTGTGGAGGCCACCCTTTTTCCACTCTTTCCCCAAGGTTTTTATCCTTCCTTCTTTGAATTTAACCAATACCATCTCCCTCATTCTGACTTTTGTCTTCCCTTGACTTTCTTCTCATGGTAGTACATCCTAGAACTCCATCTGCTAACTACCTCCAAGCTGAACACAGAGGTTCAGCTTCCCAGGTGCTATTCACCACCCAGGTGCTGCTCCTCATGGATTGCCCTCCCATATGGTAGCCTGAGCATCACGGTGCCCCTGGGCTAGCTACAAAGATGAACCCAGCACATCTTTGGAGTAACAAAATAGGCGAGGCTTATGGTACCGGCAATACCACACAAGCTCCAAATGCAGCTATTTTGTATTCAGGGCTGCTTTGATCTGAGGACTCTACCATCTCAACACGTGGCCTCCATACTCACAGTTCAAAGCAGAGAGACAACCATCTAATAGGGGCTTTTCACAGTCTCAGTCTGGGAGTGACATAGTCCCTTCAACTCACATTTCATTGGCCTGAACACATCACATGACCCCATCCATGGGATATTGTGAACACGTGGCATTACTTCTGCCACAAGTTTAAGACCAGTCAGAAGGTTCTGCAGGGCTGACTGACAATTCCTTGGTAGAGGTGCCAAGCATGTGAGGGTTTTCTGACTCAAATGTTTTGCCGCTTGGGCTACCTTATAAACCACTTGGGCCTGATTGGCTGTCAAAAAGAGAATTTCTTTGGGAGAAAAACTTTCTGGACTCACATTCTCATCTGCTTAGTTCAAGAGCAATGCTGGCTTGGGATAGCATAGCCTTTCCATATTTGAGTTTCCTGATTTTACTAAACTAGGTAACTTTTCTTTCTCTGCCTTTCAAGGAGCCCAAATTATGAGGCCATCATATCTCTGCTGTATTCAGAAGCATCAGCCAGACACAGCAGAACCTGCCACAGTGCAGAATTCCTGCTCTGACAGCCAGGCTCCTCTCATGATCTTTCTCACATCAGGTGTGCTCAGTTAATCCTCCTTCAGATAGAGGGAGTATGATGGAACTTCTCATTTGTGTTAATCTGGGCACACATCATTACTGTGAAGTGTACCAGCCTGGGATGTGGGGTGGTGTTTCTTTCCAGAGATCACTGCTGCTGGGCTGAGATGGAAGATTTGTGATCCTGGTACAATTTCTTATAGATATGCTTGTGGTCTTACATCCTTCCAAATAATAGCAAATCTCCATTCATTTGGTTCCTGGTATCTATGGCACTTCTCAATGCACGGCTTAAGTCCGGGGCAGCCCACCTACCTACCTAGCCCTGACCCTGGCTCTGCTTCACTACCGAGGTGGGTCAGGGGCAATTGACTGGGTCGAGGATGAGTAACCTATAGACCCCCACTAGGTAAGTGAGCCCAGCTTGGAGCTCACAGCCCAGCTCTGATAGTGGGCACCTACCTTCTCCTCAAGTTCGTCTTCCAGGAGATCTATCATTTTTGGAAACTGAGGGAGCTTTGTAGATGCTCTAATATGTGAAAGTCCTTCTACAGGAGAGTTTTATGGTCACTTCTGAAGTGCACCATTGGGTTGACTTATTCTTAACTCATGTTTCTATTTAGGCTTTACACTGGGATTTCTACAACCACAGCCAAGTACTGGCCGATTGCACAATTCCAGACGTGTGGTCACTAGTCTCCAAAGATGGCCCCCAATGAGCCATGTTTCATATTATTCACACCCTTGTGTGGTCCCCTCTCCTTGAACTCTGGCTGGAGCTGGGACTCATGCCTGACCAATGGAATGTGGCAGAATGGACATGTCATAATTTCAGAACCTGGGTCATAGGAATCCTTGCAGCTTTCACCTGGTCCTCTTGGAACCCAGGTAGCACCAGCAAGGGAGTTCTGGAGAGGCCCAAGTGAGGAGGAACTGAGGAACTTGCCTGGCGATCTTTGCCAGACTTCCAGCAGACAGCTGGCACCATTGCCAACAGTGCCAGTCAAGCCATTTCTGGCTGAGTCTCAGACAACATGGAGAAAAGCTGAGCCACCTCACTGTATTCCACTTGAATTCTTGACCCTCAGAAATATGAAAGGCAATAAACTGATGTTTTAAGCCACTAATATTTGGGATGGTTTGTTACATAGCAATCAATGACCAGAACAGGGACACATGTTCATGTGAATGATGTTCCCTGAATGTGTCCAGTGGACATGGTGCCTCGCACATAGTGCCCTGTGGGTTTGAGATCCTATTTCTTGAGATTTCTGGAGGGACCCGGGACAGGCCTGGGATGGGCCTAGGTCAGATGGTTAGTTTTCCAGATTTCCCATCTCCCAGTCATGGACTGTGGAGAGCTTTGCCAGCAATAGGCTTATTTGGGAAGCCTAGTTCCATGCTCTAGAGTTGGAGCCTTGACTTCTGCATAGGAGAGTGAAAACACCAGCCTCTAAATATTGCATCTGGATCCCCACTGTGCTCTGCAGAGCTTCAACTCCCACAGCTTTCCCACTAAAGATTTGGCCTTCATTTCTGACACCTAGAAATTTCACCTTCTGCCTTTGACCTAAATCATTAATATTTAAAATATGCATAATATTATATTATTATTTATAAATAATAAATTTCTAATTTTCAGTGAGTTACTGATGGCCTACAAAGGAGGAATTCTAGAGGCTGCTCCGTCTGACATTTTAACTTGAATTCTCGATGTTTTTTCTAGAATATTTTTGGGCATTTTCCCCCTACATCACAGAACTGTGCTAGCAAAACTACGAATATGCTGACTCCTAAAAGAGGCAAACTCATTTAGAAAAGTGAGATTATGTCCTTGGTTTCTAAATTATTTAATTCACAGTTGTATTCTATTGTTCCTCCAGGACAGATCTGACAATTGAAATTCTGTTTGCTGTAGGAACCAGTGGTGGTGGCTCCTGATCAGAGCAGTAGCTGCTCTGCCCTGTCTGTGTTCCTTCTTAACAATCACGGAAGGGCGGTGTCCTTAAGATTACATCTGCTGGTAATCCACCTCTAACAGACAACAGCTAATGGAGCTGGACAGCTCACATGGATCTCCTAGACAATGTAGAGGACTTTTCCCCCCATTTAGATTTTAATAAAACTAGCAGAAGGAAATTCAAGCTGTACCATTCAGTGAGAGAATTAATATACTGAAATGAAGCCTTTTGACAGATAACCAAATGAGCACGTGGCTATCAGGACAAGAAAATGGAGAGAAAAATAATTATGGAAGAAAGGAAACTGCAGACAGAGCTGAGATGATTATTTGAAGCCCACTGAGAAATCAATAAAGGATTTTTTTCTCAGAAGTAATTAAGTAGCCTTTTTAAATCCCCAACTTTTATTTAGACTTATAGCTTAAATACATCTCTGTTTAGGTTGTTCCTCTGCTCAAAGATTTCAGGGATGACCCAGTGCTCTAATTTATTCCATTCCAACTCCTGCTCCTGGGCGTTGGAAGATTCTATAGTCTGGCCTCAACCTACTCCTAGAACTGTGGTTCTTAATTTTTGAATCACCAGGTACTTTATAAATTGTGGATGCCTTCACACAACAGAAAAATAGATGGAACATTGTAACTAACTGCATGCTCACTGCACCACTGTGTCTATATTATTAGGCCCATTACCCAGCTTCCATAATTAAATTAATTTGAATTTTGAATAAAATAACTTTGGCTACAGTGTGAAGAAAGCATGAAAAAGCACAACAACAAAGAAAACATGAAAAATGGAAAAGTAGAGTGGAGAAGGCAGGAAAGTCTTATAGTTGAGTATCTATGGTCTCTGACGATTAATTAAATTAATATTATGTAAGTATATACCATGTGTTAGAGCTTTGCTGTATGCTGAGTGCAAGGGGAAAGCGATTGTATAAAAACTAAAACAAAACAAAACAAATCCAATCCTTGATCTGCAGTGGTTCACAGTGGGAGAGATAATATAAACAAGCAGCTTTAATACAAAGCAGATTGTGAATACTGAAATGGCAAAGAGAAATACCAGTCAATCATTATGGGGAGATAGAGATCAGATCATATGAGGATATTTGTGGAATAATTAATCGGGAAAGTAAGTAATGATCATACATGGGTCCCACCTCCAGAGATTCTGATTGGTTAGAGACAGACCCAGTCATCTTTTGCAAACCTTTGCAAAGCTCCTCTGTTGATTTAAATGTGTAGCCAGTGCTGAGAATTGCTGCTATAGGGTCTCCTTTTCCACCACTTCCAGGGAACTGTGGGGCAATGGGAGGAACACTCCCCTAGGAAGCCTGGGCCCAAGTCTCAACCACCCAAACAATGACAATAGAGAGCAACAGCTAACATTTCTTGAGCAGGCTCTGGGCTGGGCATTTTATGTGTATCATCTCAGTGTTTCTCAGCATTGGCTGCAAATTAAAATCACCTGGGAAGCTCTGGAAACATACTAATGTCTTGGTTTGGCTTCGTACCAGTTAAATCAGAATCTTTGGTGTGAGTGTGTAGGTGTGTTTTAACTATTTTTTTTTTTTCAAATTGAAAGCAGTCACTGTTTATTAACTGACAAGATTACAAAAATAATCATGGCAGATACCTTATTTTATCCTTCTAATGAGCCCATTAATCTGGTCTTCCCTGTTGCCAACATCTCCACCTCTATAAAATGAGCGGTCTTTCTCTTCATTCCATCTCATGGAGAGGATAATTTGAAGGGGTACAGGAAGTTATTTGCTTCTTTGAAGTGTTTCCAGCAGTACAAATTTCATGAATCAGATCCTCCATGCAGATGAAGCCAGATCAAGTAATCAAATTGGTATCTATCAGGGCAGCTCGCTTCTTATTGATCTTGCCATAACAATGCTTGTAGATTAGTTCATTTAATGACTTCAGGTTTGGGTACCCTCACGCCATATATGGCTCTACAATCCTCAGCATGCTAATCGAAGCCTTGTTGAGCTTAACAAAGCTTCCATTGAAGATCTGACAAAGGCGAAGAAGCTACAACACCTTTTGGACCTTTGGGCTCACATCATTGATATCTCTGATCCTGATGACAAATGCCAATTTGGGTTCTGCAGGTACATAGAAGTGGTCAGCTTTTCTTGCCATCCTAGCCATTTGAATTTCAGTTCTGTCCATCTGCCTGTACTCCTTGTGATAGTGTTTCACTTTTTCATCAATAAGCTTCCAACTTGCCTTTGGAAGCATCTCTTGAGGCCAACTTGTTTCTCAAGTGCTTGATCTTCAGCTCTGTGAAATTCCTTTGCTTTTTCTTAAAGGTTTCTGGCACAGCAGGAAACTTATTTCTTCTCTTCAACAGAATTTTAACTATTCTTGCAGTTGATGCTTATAGGCAGAATAATTGAGAATCACTAGACTCCGATGCTATAAAGGGCTCTCATGCTTGTATTTATGAACCTACTCCTGTATGAAGTCTTTGTTCTCTAGCCAAGGAAGCCTGTTTCTGCCATTTTCTGAAAACACTGCATACTTCTAGGCATCCTGTTTTCTAGGTTAGAATGGCTTCCCCACCTATCTCTTTGGAAAACCTGCCCATCTTTTAAGATTCATCGATTCTGGAAAGGCCTTTCTGAATTCTCTTCTTAGAATACAATTTACCTTCTTTGAAACTCTTTTAGCTCTTGCTAAAACAGGAATACAGGAAGTGCAAATGGCAGTTTAGTCACTAATATCAGAATCCAGAAACAGGCAATTCACAGAAAATAATTCCTCTGCTCCTTTCCTCTGCTTTCTTCCCTAAAGGGAGGCCACTGTAGCTTTAGTCTTAGGAGGTTGGGGTGAGGATCAAAAGAATTGGGAATAATCCAATAACTCTTCCTCTACAAACCTACCCAACTTGTCAGATTTTGTCAGAAGGTGGTCTTTCTAAGATACTGCAAGTAGGAAGGTTTTGCATACAGCAGTTTAAGATTTAAGAGGGATCAGGGAGTGAAAATCAGGGAGTGAAAATCATGGAAGCTATGGCTTGAGTTCCTAAGGTCAACAAGTACCTGAATGACCCTTAGCTACTGCAGGTGCTTGCAGCACCAAAATAGGTGTTTTGCAGGAGCTTGCTCAGAAGTCTGAAAGCATTAAGAATTTTTGGAAGCAGCAGGAAATCAGCTGATTTCCAGGAACTAGCCCAGAAGGTGCTGATAATCTCATGTTTGCCATCTGCTCATGTTCTGTTAGCTCTGCTACAGGAGAATAATGGTTTCTCCTTCTCACCTTCCAAATCTCATGTCTGTACCTGTCACTGGCAGACTCCAAATGCTCCAAATGGGCCTGTAGAAGACCAACAGAGTGGCTTTCTATACCTGCTATGCTGGGCTGGGGACAAACTATGTAGAGACCTACAGAGTGGCTTTCCCATGGAGAGTTTGCCAGGGCCCATGGCTTAGTTCTTGGCCCAGCACAGCAGGTATAGAAACTAAGTTTCTAATTAGGCCCTCCTATCTACCCCCATTTCCCAAAACCCACAGTTTCCTGATAACAGTGTGTTTGAGAGACTGCAGTGGCCGTCGGAAGACTGCTTCACGATTATAGAATCAGAGCAAGATGTGACTGGTCTTGGAGACCCCTTGCACCCTCTTTGACCAGTGTGGGTTTAATCTCTGTCATCCCCAATAGACTTAGGCTCCACAGGGAAGGAGAACTTTTGTTCCTGCTCACCAGTGGATCTCTGGCACTTAGCACAAGCTTGATGCATAGAAGATGCTCAGAGTTTTGGTTGTTGAATGAATATATGATCATGGTGAGGCCAGATGACATATAATTGACTCACAGGACAGAGTATCACATTAGTGACCTGATTAAGTGCCTTTCTATTGGCCAGTAGTAGTTACCTAATTTCATAACATTTTTCTTTTTATTAAAAAAATTCAGAATGTTAACACCTTTGAATTTTATATATCTATATCTCTATATGTGCATAAATATATAGGTATCTGTATATAATATGTATTTGTATATATCATAAAATATATATGCTATATAGCTATATATTATACATACAGATAAGATACAGATAAACACAAGTATATAATTATATAACATCATATTTTCACATTATATATCATAGAATATGTATATTACATTTAATATATCTTATATTCCATATTTAGAAGATTTAACTTCCTATCTGCTTCATTCTGTTCATTTTTCTGAGAAGGATTCATGGTGTTTCATAAAGTCTTCCTGAACCACTCTATTCTCCTTTGCTGTCTTTTACTGAAATATGTTTGTACATTCTATATATACTATCTATACTAGTAACTTTAATGCTAATTTTATGCCAATATACTGTTCCTGAATTTGTTTAACTGTGTATGTGATAAAAAATTCTTGGTGTAAAGGAACATGTCACCTTTTTTTTTTTATTGGTGGATATTCTCTCATAATGCTTAGTAGAGTGTTAGGACATATAAATATTTTTATATTCGTCTTTCATTCATTCATTTGGTTCATTCATTGCTTCAACAAATATTAATTGAATAACTATTGTTCTAAGTTCTTGGAGAACAAAACAAAGATCCCTATCTTATAGGGAGGTTAGGCAAACAATGGTAAATTCAATAAATAAGTAAGTTATAGTAGAATAGAATGTGACAATTGCAGTGAAAAAGAGAAAAGTGAAGCAGAGTAAAGGAAGTCAGAAACGCTGTGGTCTGGGGCTGGTGGGCTGTATTCATCAGGTTGGTCACAGAAAGCCCCATAAGAAACTGATATTTGAAGAAAGATTTGAAGGACATGAGGGAGTTAGCCATACAGATTATCTGGAGAAAGAGCTCTCCAGGAGAAGGAACAGTACGTGCAAAGGCCCTGAGTAGAAATGTGCTTGGCATGTGGGAAGAACAGCGAGGGATCCACTGGGCTGGAGCAGAGTGCATGACAGGGAGAGTAGTAGAAGAGGCAAAAGAAAAGCCAGATCATGTAGCCTTGAAGGCCTTGGCAAGCCTTTGGATTTTACTCTGACTAGAATAAAGAGTCATAGGAGGAATGTGGGCAGAGACATGACCTGATCTGATTTTCACTTTGAAAGGACCTATCAAGTTGCTGAGTTGAGAATCGTCCATAGGTCAGCAAACATTTTTTTTTTTTTTTTTTTTTTTTTTTTTAGATGGAGTTGCTCTGCAGCCCAGGCTGGAGTGCAGTGGTGCGATTGTGGCTCACCGCAACCTCAGCCTCACTGGTTCAAGCCTCAGCCTCTTGAGTAGCAGGGACTACAGGTGCCTGTCACCACCCCCGGCTAACCTTTTTTGTATTTTTAGTAGAGATGGGGTTTCACCATGTTGGCCTGGCTGGTCTCGAGCTCCTGACCTCAAGTGATCCACCCTCTCTGGCCTCCCACAGTGCTAGGATTACAGGTGTGAGCCAACGTACCCGGCCAGCAAACTTTTTCTTTAAAGGGTCAGTCAGTAAATATTTTAAGCTTTGCAGGCCATAAAATCTATGCCACATAAATTCAATTCTGCCATGTTAGCTCGAAAGCAGCTGTATGCAATATAAAAACAAATGAGCCTGCTATTCCAATAAAACTTTATTTACAAAAACAGGCAGCTGACCAGATTTGGCTTGTGAGTCATAGTTTGCTACCCTTGCTTAGACTGTAAGGAGACAAATATAGGAGCAGCAAGACCTGTTAGGAGGATATCTAAGTCATCCAAGCAAGAGAGGATGATCACTTAGACCAGCGTAGAAACAATAGAGATGGCAAGGAGCCTTTGGGTTTCAGAGGAATTTCTTAAGGTCAATTGATTCCGTGACGAATTGGATGTGTGGTGTGAGAGAAAGTGAGGGGTCTGGGGTGATTTTATGTTTGTCCTAAGCAACCGCAAAGATGTGATGTGTTGACATCAACTGAGATGGAAGAAGCAAGTGCATAAGAAGGGGAATTTTCGACGTGTTGGGTAAGCAGTTGGGTATATGAGTTTGGAGTATCATGAATTGGGTCTGCAACAAAAGTATGTTACAAGAACACATTTTAACACAAATGCTGAGTCCTCAAATTTTGAAACAATGACTAAATTGTACAAAAACTTTGGGAATTAAGGAGGACGCAATGAGATTATTGTGGAGGAAGCAGTTTATCATAGACTATGTGTAGCTTCTGTCTGTGTAACGATGACCATGCTGTTATTGTCCAAGAAAAGTAAGCCAAAGAAACCCGAATGAAGAGTCACCAGAAGTTATAAAACTCTTAATTATTAAAATTGGGAACACGTAATAATTATTAATGTTAAGAGTTTTTGGCAGAGTTCAGTCAGAATGGAGTCAGTAATTGCTGAGCAAGGGCACAGTTGCACAGGACCAAGTTGTGGTAGCTGTATTTTGTTACTCTATTCCTGGGGATCCTAAAAGTGTAACCTCCCCCAGGGACTCCTGAGAAGGTAATGAGGCCATCAAATTCTCAAAAGTGTTTTGAACAGATACTTGGTTACTCTCAAGCCTCTTGAGGGGAAAAATGACCCTGCAACTCCTGGCTCCTTATTCCTTTTTCCCTCACAGGCAAGATGGTAGAATTCAAAAGGAAGATCAAGCTGGTTACAATTCAGCTAGAAGACCTTGGGGAGGCCACTTACCCTCTCTGAGCCTCATTATCCTCTCCCAGAAAATGGGAATATTTACCTCAAAAGTCTGGTGCAAGGGTGAAAGCAATGATACCTTTAAAGGTCCTGAAGGTTAGTGCTCACCACTCACCTTTCTATGTGAATAGCAGGGAGGGAAACACAGCTGCAATTTATTTGATCTGTGTACATTCCCCTGAGTTGAATGGGATAGGCTAAATGCATAACTTCATAAATACTACTTTTCTCAGGCAGTGTTAAAATGTTTTTAATACTCAAAGACATTCAAAGGGTTTCCAATTCTTGGGCAGAGGCATATTCTGACCTGCTTTGGAATCTAGGCGCTGACTGCCAGGTGCCCCAATCCCAAAGCCCTGAGAAAAATCTTATTTTCCCTTCCTCTAACTATAAGCTCCAGCATGTTTGGGACTCTTATCATTTTCCCTCACAGTATTTGCACTGGACGTTGGGATTACCTCCCCAACATCTATTTCTCCTGCTTTAGTTAAGCACCCTGGCTTTCAGCTGAAGTATCCATCTTACCTGCTCAGCCCATGTGTTTTCGAGAAGTCAGAATTTTCAGGAGTGAGACATTTGACTTTGGCCTAAGCTCATCAGTGTAATTGCATGTCTTGTTCCATGGATTAGTTCAAATATGACCGCATAACTTAGTTATATCAGTGAGGCACATGCACAGGCTTGTCAAGCCCTGCTGGGAAGGGTTCCTTCCTATATTTCTAATAAAACTTGTGGAAGTCACATTCTATCTCTTTGCATGTGGATGAGAGTTCCCATGAGTTACTAGCAGGCATTTGTTATGTGCTGAATTGCATCTCCCCTAAATTCATATGTTAAAGTCCTAACTTCCAGGCCTTCAGAATGTGACATACTTAGAGATAGGGACTTTAAAGAGATAATGAAGAAAAAAAGATGAGGTAATTCTGGGTGGGCCCTAATCCAGTATAACTGGTGGTGTCCTCATAAGAAGAGAAAATTAGGATACAGACATGGACAGAGAAAAAAACCATGTGAAAAAAATGGAGAGGGCAGCCATCTACAATACAATGACAAAGGCCTCAAAATAAAATTAACCAACACCTTGATAGAGGACTTCTAGCCTCTAGAACTGTGAGAAAGTAAATTTCTGTTGTTTAAGCTGCCCAATCTTTGGTATTTGTTACGGCAGTCCTAGCAAACTAATACAGCATCCTATAACCAGCCTTGGGATCAAGGCTTAGGATGAGACTTCTCCTCTGCCCTCTACCACTGCTGCATTGCTGAGGCAAATTAAGTCTAAGGCTTACTCTATTACTGAGTTTTTCACGATGAAAGCAAAATTATCCTTTTTATTGCTTTATTATTTTAGCTGTAATTTGTAATCAAATACACTGTGGGTCCTCAGCACCTGGAGCCATGCCTCACCATAGTAAGTGGTTAATACTGTTTGTTGAATTATGAAAGCAAAGAAGGAGTAAATAATCACAGTATGGAATTGTCCTAAGTTGACTCTGGAAACTAAGTGAGGCAGGGGAACAACAGGAGAATGGGAGTCAGCTTTTTACTATAGTCTATTGTCTACATACCTTCTGCATGGGCCAGAAGCCAGATATTTCTATTATTAAGTGACAAGCTGATTCATAAAGGTGACTGACACTCATTACAGCAAAAGTTGTTTAATTAGTTGGCTTCTGAAGATGTAAGAATTCCCCTCAACTTTTGCAGCTGGAAATTTCTAATTAGAATCAAAAGACCATTAGAACCAGATCGGTTCTGGCTTCCTAAAGATCATGGAGATAACCCTTATCATTTTAGAAAAGAGGAAACAAAGGTTTAACAAGGGTAAATGCCTTTCCCAGGTCACATGTTGTGCTCTGAAGCAAAGGCGTGGAATATAAAGACACCCAATTTTTCTAAGAAAGAAAAAGCTTTACTGGGAGAACAGTTATTCTTTTTAGTTGAATTATTCACATAGTGATAGGACAATGCCGTTTTTCTCCTGATTGAGAGAAACTGATTTTCTCAATGAATATGACCCAGCTCTTCTTGGAGGAGGAAACAATGATGGCATTGTGCAGCTAGTGTAGGAATAATCCAAATAAAAGGTATGTGCATTTATTCAGATGTTAGCCAATTAAAAAATTTTCAGTAGATGGGTGAAACATATGAGAGAGAGAGAGAGATTTCCTAGCATTGAGTTAGAAAGAGCACAAAAATATCAGAAAAAGAATATACATTCAAAAAAACTTTAGCTCAAGAAACACTGAAATTTTAGACAGTGCATATTTTGCATTCTTTTTACATTTTGGGGACACTTTGACGGTATGGAATTAAAGGTGAAAGATGAGATAATAAGACATTAGATAGGTTGTGAGAAAGGAAACACCGAGAAGCTAACAGAAATAAAAAGGCACCAGATAATACAAAGAAAGAATGTTTTAAAACTTTTCATAGACAAAACAACCTTTAAGATACTTTAGAAACAATAAAAAGTAGAATCAACACTGCTAATCATTGAATCAAAATCAAATTATTGATTAATAAAGTATAAATTATTCTTCCCATGTAGAAGAATAGGACCAAGATATTCAAATGATGACAGAAAGGCCAAAATTACTAACATATAGACAGTTAGAATTCCAGAAGATAAGATTAAAATAAATGGAAGGTAATCTGTATTCGAAGACATAAAGAAAATAATCTACGAATTCACATTAATCAGCAGATCAAAAGAGCATATGGCAGCTCAGAGAACTCATATAACAGACGACCAATGAATAGACATAACCTGGTGAAAGCATGAAATCTAAAAAAAAAAAAATCAGAAACAAAAGACAAAATCGGATAACCCATCAAGAAAGAAATCTTGGACAGACTTTAGATTTTTTTTTTTTTTGTAACATAAAATACCAGAATTAAATGGAGAAACATCTATGGAGATTTGAGTTATGAATTCAAGATTTCTATACCCATCTATATCATTATTGTTGTGGAGTGAAGAAAAAGGCTCTTACAGAAATGCCAGGCATTTAGAATCTTATCCAGTTGACTTCTTGAAAAGAAAAAAATACTACCCAAAGTACTACAGAAAATTGAGAGCTGTGTCAAAACACAGGAACCAAGAATGGGGAAGCAAACTGTTGGTAAGTATTGAAACACTCAAATATAGAAATACACATTGATAATTATTTCAAGTAAAATCATAATGAAGAAGATAAATGCCAAAACAGTTACAAAAATAAGATATTATTTAAAATGCTTAGTTCGGTGCTTGGCAAACAAGTGCAATAAAAAGAAGATACATAAACATAATATTAATATCACATTAGCAAAATTTAAAGCAAAGCTAATGAAAAGACTTATGTGTGTATATGAGAGAGAGAGAGATCAACATACATATATAAACATACATTAAAGATATGCTAATCAGGAACCTCTAGGAACCAAATAATAAACCATTGAAATGTATAAAACAAACATTGATAAAAAATACTAAAAGATGCCAGAAAGTGTGAAAGGCTTTTTTTTTTCTTTTTTAATACGGAGTCGCATTCTGCTGCCCAGGCTAGAGTGCAGGAGTGCAGTGGCGTGATCCCTGCTCACTGCAATCTCCATCTCCTGGATTCAAGGGATCCTCCCATCTCAGCCTCCTGAGTAGCTAGTATTACAGGCATGCACCATCATGCCCAGCTGATTTTTATATTTTTAATAGAGATGGGGTTTCACCATATTGACCAGGCTGATCTTGAACTCCTGACCTCCAGTGATCTGCCCGCCTCGGCCTCCCAAAGTGCTGGGATTACAAGCATGAGCCACCACGTCCAACCAAAAGTGTGAAAGTTTTTAATAGTACTTTTAGTCATCTATCATGTTAAACAGGCAAAAAAAAAAAAAAATATATATATATATATATAAAGAGACAATATAGAGATCATAATTAGTAAAGGCAAATTCAAAAGAATAAGTACAAATAATGCATTGAGAGACTGAACATATGGACAATGTTCATATACATAAAATAGAACTCTTATCCACAACCTGCAGCAACCAGCTCAGGAAGCCAAACAATACCACCATAGCAATTAGCCCAACAAACCCAGAACTTGATTCGTAACTGATAGCTCCTTTAATTGTTTCCCTTCTAAATTAGGACCAATAGGAGAAAGGTAAATATGCACCCTTAAGCAATCAAATAAGATGCTGTGCTTCAGGTCAACTTCCCCAGGCCAACAGCCTCCAATCGGAGCACAGCTGAGGCCCCGCCTTTTTTTCCCCGTTGTGAAGCTTTTCCACTCAGCCTTTTGAGTCTCTGTCAACACGGACTCTGAGTAAATAGCCATTGCTTGTTCTCATTTGGATAGTCTTTGTTTAATTCCACAGTATAAATTGTGTCTTACATTTTAGTATACATTAAATATTTTTAAGATAATAATTACATATTAAACCTCAAAGACACTCTTAATAAGTTCCAAAGAGCAGAAGTCCTTTCAGAAATATTCCTTGACTACAAGGCAATGAAATTAAATGTGAATTACAAAATATTAAAGAAAAGGTCACCTAGAAATTAAAAAAAGAGCAAAAACTATTAGTTTTTGTGTGCGAAAGAGGAACTACTTCAACAGTAAAATATTTAGAAAATAAAAAATATGTCATATAAATTGTATGAATTCAGAAAAAATTCAGTCTTCAATATTTTCACTATGAATAAAAATAATGTATTGAGAATGCAACTGAAAACCCAGGAAAACAAGGACTGAAATCCACACAGGAAAGTGGCAGTGAACTCCACAGATGGACCTGGACCCCTCAACGCTCCTGGCCTCACCTCGCTTGCTGAACGTCTCAAGTTTCTCTGCATTCAGGTAATGTATAGGAGGGTTATGAGGGCAGAGAATTCCTAAGTTCATTAGTAAATTGCTCTTCAGAAAGTGCTATGAAGCAAAGCTAATTTCCTTTCCCAATATGAAAAGATTTGGCCCTACCAGAAAAAGGAAATGATTTGAATGTGTGCCAAAAAAATGTTTTCTTTTCTTTGTTGAACACTCATCGGGAGTTACTCTTATTAGTTCCCCTTTTTTATTGCATTTGAATAAAACAGACAAGTAAGCCTTAAAGATGATAAATGAATAATAAATTTTAATTGGTACTTTAGCTCATAAAATATAAACGGTTATTAAATTCATCCAGAAAATTGTTAGAATGGAAATTCTAAGAATTACAGAATGTGCCAAAATAGTGGCTTCAAGATCTATTTTCTTTCTAACCTCAAGATTAAGTCTGCAGCCAAGATTCCTAATAGAATATATAGAGAATAATTCGTTAAGATTTTTTTTTTTGAAGGGATCAAAATTGTGGAGCAGTGGAGGTAAAACATAGAAGAGCAAAATAAAAACACGTCCTCCATTCGAATGTTCTAAGTGATGTGTTTCCTTTTCATGAATGTGTGAATACTGCTCTGGGCATTGTAGGGGGTAAAATAAGACAATCAGGTGTGGATTCTTCTCTGATGCGCTGGCTAAAGTGAAAAAAAAAATGCTTTATTTATTTATTTTGGGACGGAGTCTTGCTCTGTCGCGCAGGCTGGAGGGCAGTGGCTCGATCTGGGCTCACTGCAAGCTCTGCCTCCCGGGTTCACGCCATTCTCCCGCCTCAGCCTCTGGAGTAGCTGGGACTACAGGCGCCTGCCACCGCGCCCGCCACCACGCCTGGCTGATTTTTTGTATTTTTAGTAGACACGGGGTTTCACCGTGTTAGCCAGGATGGTCTCGATCTCCTGACCTCGTGATCCGCCCACCTTGGCCTCCCAAAGTGCTGGGATTACTAGCATGAGCCACTGCGCCTGGCTGCTCCTTTTGATAATAAGCAAATTACCAGTAGCTGGCTAAGTATCACTAAGGGAGGAACAGAGAGAATCTCTGCTCTCAAAAAACCAGTTATGATTCTGTAGCTACTGCAAGTCAACTAGGGTTTTGTTTACAGGGACCTTTTTGAACAAGACTTAGTGTAGGTCTATGCTAGCGGATTCTAGAGCATTTGTCCCCTGACATTTTCCATCATCTTTTAACTTGGGTAACCAAAAAAGACATTAGACAATTCAAAAGCCACAAAAGTGCCTTTCTTTGATGCAGTAAGTCCACTTCTATAAACTTTTTCTAAATAAATAATACAGAATTCTCATACAAATTTACTTATGAGAATGTTTATTGCAGGATTGCTAATAGCCTAAAAATGGGAGAAAAGCATAAACAGCCAGCAATAGGAACTTATCTACATAATGGAACAATCATCCAATGGATCACTGCAGCCTTTGGAGGGTGTGAAAAGTGCAGCCTGCCAAGATAATAGGTCACTAGAAGAGAGCGCAGCACTCTGGAAGAAGCATTCTCAAAGCAGGGAATGGGTAGACAAAAAGAGATTTGTTGTCTAAACTTCTCAGTTCTGGATGGAGGTAAAAGTATGGACAACAAGCTATACCAGAGACTGCTTCTTAATTCTATTTTCTCCTTCTTCCTTAGGAAAAGGAAGCTGGTTTTATTCTGGCCAATGGGCCTGGGTTAAAAAAATAATAATAACTGAAAATATTTCCCAGGCTTTTTTTCACTTAGATGTTACCATTGAGATGCAAGGAAAAACTAATGTGCGGGAATTCTAGCAATGCCAATTAAGAGGAGGACAAAGAGCTGATACGGGCCCCTCTGTCCTTCCTCCCTTCTTCCTTCCTGCTGGCTAGAATTTGGGCATGATGACAGATGTTCTAGCAGTCATCTTGAACCAACAGCCATCTGTACCATGAGCTGAACTTGAGGGTGACAGTCCTTTAATACAGTAGAAATACAGAGGAGCCTGGGTTCCCAATGATAAGAAAATGCAGCACGAGCCCTGGATTACCTAACTCTGGACTTCTTTACATAAGATAAAAATAAATCCTTGTGAACTTAAGCCAGCATTATTTGGATTTTATGTTATGCGTGCTGAATCTAATTCCAGCAGATTCATCAACTCAATAAAGAAAAGACCAAATGGAAGTAAAAATGTTCTTCAAAGAATCACTCAAGACTACTGGTCTTTAATTAGGAAGGTGTTTTCAAGATGTGGGTCATGGTGAAAAACATTCTTTAATGAAAAACATCTGTATTGCCTTATCTGACAATGCCTATTAGTTCTTATTATTCTCCCTCAGAAAAGCCAGATATAATGTCTCTGAATTTAGTCTTCCGAATGTTTGTTTCATTGATGATGTCAGTTGAATCTTATGATTTAAGGGTATAGGGGAGGAAAGAATTTCCCTGTACTCTCCTAGGTTCGATAGCTGTGTCTATGAAATAAACTGACAACAGGCAGATTAATAAGAGAGAAGGCATATTTATTTTAATATTATGTTCATGGGGTGCCACAGGAAAATAATGAATACTCCTAAAAGAGATGAGATTTGAGAGCTTACATACTGTGTTAACGGGATGGAGAGGGGTGATGTAAGCCACTTAGGGTGGAGTAAATGATTTTGGGGAAAGATGAATGGGTTTTTAGAAGAATCAATGGGAGATATAATAATTTATGAAAAAGTTTTTTCTGTAGGTGGTGTTGACTTCCAGTTTCCTGTTTTGTGATAAAAGTGTATCTTTCCTGATTAATAAAACTCCCAGGGAGAGGATATATGGCAATTGAATTTATTTTGGAGGATCTGTTTTTAGGCAGCTGAGTTCAGAGAAAGCCTCTCTTGCATTTGCTGTTGAAGTGCCATCAGCTAAAAATAATCAATATATGAAAGCAGCATATTTGGGGGCATGTCCTGAACTCCTTTAAGAATGTTATATGACAAAGTCTGGTCATTCTTTAAAGCAATGCTTGAGAGCCAAAGACACACCTGAGCAAAGTTTATTGTCCTGACTAAAAGAGGATAACAAGGAAATAGGTTTGCAATGAAATTCAAGCCTTTTGGAGAACTTTCACTCTTTAGTAAGTTACTTGAAGGAGTTTAAATTAACCATTTCTACAGTGAATGGAATAACTATAGCAGTAGCATTCACAGCTAGCAATTATTGAACAATAATATGCCTCTTACTGTACTAGGCACTTTATATTCATTATCTTATTTAATCCTCACCACAACTCCAAGAGGTATTCCCATATTTTGGATTGGGAAATTGATATTCAGAGAAATTGTCACTTTTCCTAGGTCATAGGGCTCAGAAGTAGAAATGCTGAGATTCAAACTCATGTCTGAATAACATAAAACACTGGCAAAGCAAAATGTGGATTCAAAGAGGTGAGTTTGTGGAAAATGTTATGTTTTAAAGAGTGATTTAGTATATTATTTTATAGGGGAATAGCCATTCTTGTGGGTGTGAAGTGGTATCTCCCTGATCTTTGGATTTGCATTTCCTCTGATGACCAATGCTAATGAACATCTTTTCATGCTCTTACTTGGGATTTGTATGTCTTCTCTGAGAAAAATTTGAGGCTTAAATCCCTGTGTGAGGATTAAATGAGATAATCTACAGAAAGCATGTAGCACAGAGCCTGGTGCATGGTAAACACAAAGTTTAGTTTCCATTATTGTGGCCATGTTTGCTAGTGACTTTCCGTGCCACCCTACCTTGGCTACCCAGTACGATCGTTGCACTGAGTTATACCACCTCTGCAATATTCATCTGGGAATATCTTGCTTCCTAAACATATCCTTCCTTCCTTCCTTCCAGCTCTGTTGTTCGGGTGCTCTCGTTACATCCACCTAATGACTTTGGGACGACCTCTGGTTCCTTGAGCTTCCACCATCTCTATGTCTTTCTGACCTTCCTTGGTTTGCCCTCTCCACAACAAAGTTATTTTCCTTCCCTTACTGTGTTCCCAGGAGGTGTAGGTTACAGTGAGCCAAGATCGTGCCAATGCACTCCAGCCTGGTGACAGAGTGAGACTCCATTTCAAAAAAAGAATTGCTTTGGCTATTCAGGGTCTTTTAAAATTCTATATAAACCTTAATCTTGTTTTTCTAATTCTCTGAAAAATGACATTTGTAATATGATAGGGATTGTGTTGAATCTGTAGATTGCTTTGGGAAGTATGGTCATTTTAATGATATTAAATTTTCCAATCCATGAGCACGGGATGTTTTTCCAGTCATGTGTGTTATCTGCAATTTCTTTCATCACGTTTTGTAGTTGTCCTTGTAGAGATATTTCATCTCCTTGGTTAAAAGTATTCCTAGGTGTTTTATTATTTTATTTTATTTTATTTTTTGTGGCGATTGTTAAGAAGATCAAGTTCTTGATTTGGTTCTCAGCCTGAAGATTATTGGTGTATAGACATGCTACTGATTTTTATAAGTTGATTTTGTATCCTGAAAATTTATTGAAGTTGTTTGTTAAGTCTAGGAGTCTTTTGGAGTCTGTAGAGTGTTTTCTAGGTATACAATCATGTCATTACTGAACAGAGATAATCTGGTAATTTGACTTTTTTTTTCCAGTGTGGATTCCTTTCATTTCTTTTTCTTTCCTGATTTCTCTGGCTAGGAATTTCAGTGCTATGTTGAATAGGAGTGGTGAATGTGGACATCCTCATTGTGTTCCAGTTTTAAGGGATAATGCTTTCAATTTTTCCTCATTCAGTATAATGTTGGCTGTAGGTTTGTAATAGATGGCTCTTATTTTGAGGTATGTTCCTTAGATGCCTAATTTGTTGAGGGTTTTTATTATCAAAAGATGATGGATTTTATTGAAGCCTTATTGTATTGAGATGATCATATGGTTTTTGTTTTTAGTTCTATTAATGTGGTGAATCATGTCTATTGATTTTATTGATTTGCATATGTTGAATCATCCTTGCATCCCTGGAATAAAACTCACTTGATTGTGATGTATTATCTTTTTAATGTGCTGTTGGATTTGGTTTGCTGGTATCTTGATGAGGAATTTTGCAACTATGCCCATCAGGGTTATTGGCCTGTAGTGGTTTTTTTTTGTGTTGTTGTTGTTGTTGCGTCTTTGTATGATTTTGGTATCAGGGTGATACTGGTTTTATAGAAACAGTTAGGAATTGCTGCACATTCATGTTTTGGAATAGATTCAGCAAGATCGGTACCAGCTCTTCTTTGTACATCTGATAAAATTCAGCTGTGAATCTGTCTGGTCTTGAGATTTTTTTGTTGGAAGATTTTTTATTACCGATGTGATTTCATTACTTGCTATTGGTCTATTCAGGATTTCTACTTCCTGGTTCAATCTTGGGGGGTTGTATGTTTCTGGGATTTATCCATTTCCTTCAGGTTTTCTAATTTGTGTGAATAGAGGTGTTCATAGTCATCTCTGATGATATTTTTTTATTTCTATAGTATCAGTTGTAATTTCACTGCATTAGTCCATTCTCACAATGCTATAAAGAAGTAACTGAGACTGGGTAATTTATAAAGAAAAGAGGTTTAATTGGCTCATAGTTCTGCAGGCTGTACAGAAAGTATGATGCTGGCATCTGCTTGGCTTCTTGGAAGGCCTCAGGAAGCTTACAATCATAATGGAAGGCAAAGCGAAGAGGGAGCAGGCATATCACATGGCCATAGAAGAATGAAGAGAGAGAGAGCTACACCAGATCTCACAAAAACTCATTCACTATCATGAGGGCAGTAGCCCAAGGGGGATGGTCCTAAACCATTAATGAGAAATCTGCCTCCATGATATAATCACCTTCCACCACGCCCTACCTCCAACACTGGGGATTGTATTTCAACATGAGATTTGGTCTGGGACACACATCCAAACTATATCAATCACCTTTATTGTTTCTGGTTGTACTTAATTGAGTCATCTCTCCTGTTTCTTGTTTCATCTGGCTAGAAGGCTGCCAATTGCATTTATCTTTTCAAAGATCCAACATTTTGTTTTGTTGACTTTTTGAATCTTTTTTTAAATCTCAATCTCATGTCATTGTGCTCTGATCTTTGTTATTATATTTCTTTTTTTTTCTGCTAACTTTGGACTTGGCTTGTTCTTGCTTTCCTTGTTCCTTAGAGGTGTAATGTTAGGTTATTAATTTGAGATCTTTCTATCTTTTAGTGTAAGCATTGAATTCTATAAACTTTTCTCTTAGAACTGCTTTCACTATAACCCAGAGGTTTTGGTATGTTGTATCTCTACTTTCATTCATTTTGAATTTTTTTTTTATTTTTGTCTTAATTTTATTGTTTACCAAAAGGTCATTCAGGAGCAAATTGCTTAGTTTTCATGTTCTTGTATATTTTTGAAGGTGCCTGTTGGTTTGATTTATAATTTTATTCCACTATGGTTTAAGAAAACGCTTGATATGATTTCAATTTTTTTGAATTTATTGAGAATTGCTTTATGGCTAAGAATAAAGTCAATTTGGGAGAATGTTCCATGCACAGATGAGAAGAATGTATATTTTACAGTTATTAAATGAAACGTTCTGTAAATGTCTATTAGGTCCATTTGGTCTATATATAGTTTAAGTCCAGAGTTTCTTTCTTTTTGTTTTGTTTCATTTTGTTTTGTATTTTAGGAGACAGGGTCTCACTCTTTTGCCCAGGCTGGATTGCAGTGGTGCTTACTGTAACCTCAAACTCCTGCACTCACACAATCCTTCCAGCTCAGCCTTGCAAGTTGCTAAGACTATGGGCATGCGCTACTATGCTTAATTAATTTTTATTTATGTATTCATTTATTTATTTTGTGGAATTGGGTCTCAGTATATTGCCCAAGCTGGTCTTGAACTACTGGCCTCAAACAATCCTACCACCTCAGCCCCTCAAAGTGCTGGGATTACAAGAGTCAGTTACTGTACCCAGACTAAGTCCAGAGATTTTTTGTTGATTTCCTGCCTTGATGATCTGTCTACTGATGTCAGCAGAGTATTGAAGACCACTATTTTTTTTCTATTAATCTTGGTTTTTATATGTAGTCATAATTTTTACAAATCTGGGCTCTCCAGTGTTGGTCATGTATACTTTACAATAGTTCAATCTTCTTGTCGTATTGAACCTTTTATCATTATATGATGCCATTCTTTGTCTTGTTTTATTATTGTTGGTGGTTTAATGTCTCTTTTATCTAACATAAGAATGGCTACTCCTGCTTGCTTTTTTTCCCATTTGCATGATATATATTTTCCCACCCCTTTACTTTGAGTCTATAGCTGTCTTTAGTCAGTAAGTGGGTATCTTGTAGGTAGTAGATGGTTGAGTCTCTTTTTAATCCAATTTTCCACTCTATATTTTAAGTGGAATATTTAGGCCATTTACATTCAAGATTAATATTAATATGTGAGGTTGTGTTCCTGTCACAGTGTTGTTACTTGTCTTGGAGTTTCAATTGTGTTGTTGGTTTACAGGATCTGTGAGCTTTGTATTTGTGTGTCCTTTTATGATGATGAGTATTGTTCTTTTGTTTCCATGTTTAGAACTCCTTTGAGCATATCTTGTGAGTCTGGTCCAGTATTGACAAATTCCCTTAGCATTTATTTGTCTGGTTAAGACTTGATTTCTTCTTCATTTATAAAGCTTAGCGTGGCAGGATGTGAAAATCTTGGCTGGCATATTTTTTCTTTAAGGAGCCTAAAAATAGGCCCCTGATCTCTTCTGGCATGTAGGGTTTCTGCTGAGAAGTCCACTATTAGTCTTATGAAATTTCCTTTATAGGTGATTAGACACTTCTCTCTGGACACTAGTAGGATTTTTTCCTTCATGTTGACTTTGGATAGTCTGATGACAATATATCTTGGTGATGTTCTTCTCACAATGTGTCTTCTAGGAGTTCTTTGAGTTTCTTGTATGTGGGTTTCTAAATCTCTCCCAAGACCAAAGAAGCTTTTCTGAATTATTTCCTCAAATAGGTTTGCCATACTTTTTCTTCTTCACCCTTTGAAATACCTATACATTGTAGGTTTGGATGCTTTACATAATCCCATATTTCTCAAAGGCATTGGGCATTTCTTAAAATTCATTTTTCTGTATTTTTTTCTTACTGGTTTAATTCAAAAGATGTCTTCTAGTTCTGAAAGTCTTTCTTCCACTTGGTCTAGCCTATTGTTGAATCTTTCACTTTTATTTTGTTATTCTTTCAATAATTTTTAAATGTCCAGTTCTTTTATTTTAGTGGTATCTATCTCTTCTTGCATGTCCTGAATTGTTTTCTTTGTGTTGGTTTTCAATTTTCTCTTGGATCTCATTGAGCTTTTTAAAAATCAATATTTTGAACTCTTTACGTGATACTTCAAATATGTGATCTTGGTTAGAATCCATTACTGGAGAGTTAGTGTGATCCTTTGGGGGTGTTGTAGCACTCTATTTTGTTCATACTTTCAGAGTTATTTCTCTGGTTCCTTCTCATCCACATAAGCTATCTCTCATTTTTTTTTTTTAATTTGCTTTTATTGGGATGTGACTTTCTTCCTCTTCTGAGGAGATGTCTATAGTTTATGTTGTGTAAAGTCCTTTGGATTTGGTTCTGGGTGCTTTCAGTGGCAACGAGTCTGTATAAGCATTTCTCGGTAATGGATAGTCTTTGTATGGTGGCTTTCCCAAGTGCTGGTTGTAGTAGCCGTGTACTGGGTATGTGAGCAGGCTCACTGCCTCCTATAAGGCTGGGGTGGCAGAGGTCTCGGGATGCTTATTACATTTTCCAGTGCTGTGCACTTATGTCATCAGATTTGTTTTCTTTTCCTTTTATTTTGTTTTTTTGAGATAGGGTCCCACTTTGTTACCCAGACGGGAGTGCAGTGGCATGATCTTGGCTCACTGCTGCCTTGACCTTCTGGGCACCAATAATTCTCCCACCTCAGCCTCCCTGGCAACTGGGACTACAGGTGTGCACCACCATGCCTGGCTAATTTAAAAAATATTTTGCAGAGACGAGGGTCTCACTATGTTGCCCAGGTTGGTTACGAATTCCTAAGCTCAAGTGATCTGCCGGCCTTAGCCTCCCAAAGTGCTGGGACTACAGGCATAAACCACCATGCCCTGCCCAGATTTATTTCTTTCTTTCTTTCTTTCTTTCTTTCTTTCTTTCTTTCTTTCTTTCTTTCTTTCTTTCTTTCCTTCTTTCTTTCTTTCTTTCTTTCCTTCTTTCTTTCTTTCTTTCTTTCTTTTTTCTTTCTTTTTCTTTCTTTCTTCTTTCTTTCTCTTTCTTTCTTTCTTTCTTTTTTTTTTTTTTTTTTGACAGAGTCTGGCTCTGTCGCCCAGGCTGGAGTGCAGTGGCACAATCTTGGCTCACTGCAAGCTCCACCTCCCGGGGTCATGCCATTCTCCTGCCTCAGCCTCCTGAGTAGCTGGGACTACAGGCGTCCACCACCATGCCCAGCTAATTTTTTGTATTTTTAGTAGAAACGGGGTTTCACGGTATTAGCCAGGATGGTCTGCATCTCCTGACCTCGTGATCTGCCCACCTTGGCCTCCCAAAGTGCTGGGATTACAGGCCTGAGCCACTGTGCCTGGCCCCAGATTTCTTATTGTATTGTGCAGTTCAACCTCCAGGCCAGTAGGTGATGCTTATGGATAAAGTTCAGCTGCACCTGACTCAAATGGATATATGCTTGTTTCTTGTTTACTGGGAGAAGTTCTGTTGACTTGGGCAACGGGCTGATCTGTGGAATGCACAGTGGTCTGAGCTCCCTGCTTAGTTCTGGAGTGGGGGCCAAGATGGGTGGGATAGACTAAGCAAGCTCTCCTACAGTTCTCCCAATGGCAGGCAGAAGCATTAGCTCTGAGGCAGGGTCTGGTGGGCAGCTGCCAAGTGCCTGGAGATGTGCCTAGGCATAGAGTCTGGAAACCTCCACTGTCCCAAGTTCTCTGCACAGGAAGTGGGGGAAGCTTAAATTCCTAATCTAGAAGAGTTGGTTCTTCAAATGCCTGGAAATATGTCTGGGCATCGAGTGAAGAGATCTTTGCTCTACCAAGATCTCTGCAGGGAGGGGCAGGTCATGCTTCTAATTTAGACAATCAGGTGTGCCAAATGCCTGGAAATATGCCCCAGCAAGGTGGAGAGAAACCACTGCTGCCACAAAGTTTTCCTGGGGAACGTAGGAGTAGCTCAAGGTCCTGATCTGGAGGAGCAGGTGCACCTCGAGTTGGGTGATATGTCTGGGGAAAGAGCAGAGAAACTGCAGCCACAACAAGGTATTTGCATGGGAGGAAGAGGTAGCTCAAACTCCTAGTCCATTGGGGCAGGTGTGTTAAATGGCTGGAATTACATCCAGGCATGGAGTGGACTGCCACTACACCAAGTTCTGTGTGTGGAAAGGGAGTTCTTTGTGTGCTCAAGCTCCAATATTAAGGGGGCAGGTGCATCAAAAGCCTGGAGATAGGACATTCAACCTTTAATCTTATTTTGTAGTTTCTAAACAGATGAGCAACAGTTGTAAATTCTGTATCTTGATAACGCCAATAGATGGATCTCTTGTGCAACTCTTTGTTATCTATTTTTCTCCATGTTTTTCATCAATTCTTGTATTTTTACATTCCTGGTTATTTTTTAATCAAGTGCTGAACATTGTGCATGGAAAATTGTAGTTAATTTGATGATGGGATAATGCCTTCTTCCTCCAAAGAAGATTTATTTTTGCACTGGCAGATGGTTTGTGTGCATGCAGAGGTAGATCATCTGATTTCATTCAGGTTTGGGGTTGTATTTCATTTTTTGATGAGGGCTGATCCATTTTTAGTTCACTCTTAGTTGTAGGTTGTATCTTTTCAGCAGTGCCAATAGAAACCCTGGAATATTTATCAAAGCCACTATGCTTTGGCAGATTAATTTTTGCCCCATCAGTCCAATGAAACTGCCCAAAGCTCTACTCAGGTTTTCAGTCTTCCAGTTTCTGCTTTTAAATCAGCTAATACTTTAAGGGGATAGTGGTGTCAAATAATGTATTTATCTCATGCAATTTTTTGCTCTATGAAATCTTGGCCCCTCAAGTCTTAGTTGTCTTTGGCAGCTATGTGATACCTTCTAACAAATGTTTAAATTTTGTCCAGCTTTTCTACTTATTGTAGTAGGAGTATTGGCCTAAAACCAGTTTGAAATTTTTGCAAGCACAGTACATAATATATGATATGGTTTGACTCTGTGTCCCCACCCAAAACTCACCTCGAATTGTAATAACCCCCATGTGTCAAGGGCAGGACCAGGTGGAGGTAATTGGATCATGAGGGTGGTTTTCCTATGCTGTTATTGTGATAATGAGTGAGTCTAACAAGATCTGATGGTTTGTAAGCATCTGACATTCCCCCTGCTTGCACTCACTCCACCTTGCTGCCTTGTGAAGAAGGTACCTGCTTCTTCTTTGCCTTCTGCCATGATTGTATTAACACTTCCCTCAGGTCTCCCTAGCAATGCAGAACTCTGAGTCAGCTAAACCTCTTTCCTTTATAAATTACCCGGTCTCGGGAATTTCTTCATAGCAGTGTGAGAACAGACTAATACGATATACTATTGAGTTATCACTGTATATATTATGGTTTTATACAATTCAGAATAATTTATTTTTAGCCATGACATATGTAACTATGAATATGAATGTGTATTTTTCTTTGTCTGCTTATCATTGTAACTAGTTCCAGGGTTCTTTTTTAGGGAGCAACTTCGTTTGTTAAAAAAAAAAAGCCCGATACTTGTTTTTTGGAAATTGTGGGGTCTCTGAGATCACGGTTTGGTGGTGGTAAGAACAAAGCAAAACAAAAAACAGAGGAAAGTATTAAAATTTTTTGGCACAAGATACTAGACATTTAGAAGATAGAGTAGAATAGTGAGGCTGAAGCAAGGTAAAACTGAGACATTTCTTTTTTCTTTTTTTTTTGAGATGGAGTCTCACTCTGTCACCCAGGCTGGAGTGCAGTGGCATGATCAAAATGAAACATTTCTGATGGCAGCTGAATGTTCTGAGAAAGTGAAATATTTGCTCTTAAGATATTCACTTTTCTATGACACAATATCCTTATATTACCTGAAATATTCAGAAAAGTCCTTTAAACGTAGACAGTCATACTTTTGTGGATGATTTTAAAGAAAATAAAGGAAACGAGGGTGCCTTGAGTGCCTTGTTAGGGACAGCGTGAAACAACCACAAAAAAAGAGGAGCTCAGAAAGATGAGATACTGGTGAGAGAGAGCAAGAATTTAGTGGAAGGAGGAAGCAAGAAGCAAAAGAGAGAAGTAAAAATATAAATTCCTCAAGAATTTTTTTTACAAGAATTTTAAAGAATTCTTGTAAATTCTTTTTAATTTTTTTTACAAGAATTTTAAAGAATTCTTGTAAATTCTTGTAAAAAAAGAATAAATTTTTAAGAATTTATATTTTTACAAGAAGCAAAAGAGAGAAGTAAAAATATAAATTCCTTAAGAATTTGAAGAAATCTTAAGGAGGACATTGACATACGATGGGGGACTCAAACCACATTTTTATATACGTCTCAAGGCACAGGGCCCCTCATTGGATGCCTGGGTAACTTTTATATGCATACTCAAGACTCAGGTATGTATTCTCACCTCCTTTACCAAAGGATCTGTGATCATGGTGAAATGTGGATGAAGGAAATTTCAATAACATATAAATTCAATCTCAGAAGGTTGAGCTTCAATCCTAGACCTTTGGCAATGTTTTTCACTTCAGGAATTCTTCATTTAAAATGCTTCTGACCTGACCCTTAGAGTTTTTCTAGAAACAATTAACAAATAAAAACACTGTCTAGGAGATGTATATGAAATTAAGCCAGATTAATACAACGACTATGAATTAGAATAGAGCATACAACTTTTCTCTTTGATAATATGTAGTGAATTTTCAATTATCATTTGTTTATTGTTTATGAAAAAACTTTAAATTTCAAGCTGATGTTCTTGCCACCTCTAAATCCTTTCATTCTAAAAGAATACATAGTTCCATACAACATGCATTACCACACTGTAATCAAAGAAATATGATGAAAATAAGTTGTGCTATCCTCATCCAGGGATATTTGCCTCTAAGCATTTGCTGGATGATCCTAATTACCTCTACTTCTACAATTATAAGAGTGAAAAATTGGAGTTCCTGTTGGTAGGAAAGATTGAAGAAACTTTCCTCCATCCCAGGTTCCATCTTCAGAACTCTTGCTCCTTTTACCTTCTCTGTATTTTTCACTGGTGCCTTGGATGTTTACCCTGGCCACTGCAGCCCAGCTCAAGCAGGTGGGCTTGTTATACTTTGTTAGAAAGAAAAAGGGGAATTTCAGGTTACCAACAATGTATGGCTAAGGTTCTCTTGTAAGTTACAGTGTCATATATTTTTGAAATATTATGGCTCAAGACTAAATTCCAAAGAGCTCCACCACCATTACTACAGCTGAGATAACAGTACAGGTTGAAATGTACCAAACAGCCCTTTCTGAAAGTCATTTACCCTCACTCCTTGTAAGCATTTAATATTTAAATTTTTCTTTTTGCATTTTTTTTCTATAGTCTGATCCAAATCAAGCTAATATAACAGCCATCTTGCTCCCAGAGCTTAGGACTCCAAGTGTGGCTTATGCTGGACCTTCTGTGAATCTCATTTTCTCACTTTCTTTCTGGCCTGTAGAACAGGACTCTTTCCCTGGTTGTGTTTTTCTTTTCCTTTTGAACAGGAGCTCTACTCATGTCTATGGGGCTCTTACTTTCACAGATCATTTTCTTCTTTGAGAATATTTCATCATTCCTCTACTAGGTGTGCTGTGCTCACTCTTCTACTGAATGGTCATTTCCAAAGTCTACACTTAAGCATCCTGATCCTTGAGATTATATTACTTCATTATACTACCCCCAGTAGTGGTGTTACACATCATTTGCATTTCAAAAGCAATGTCCACAGGCTTTAATCTGCAAAGTACTCAAGACTTAACATTAATGATTGAATAGAGATAGTGCTGGTACATTTTCTGGATGTATTCCTTAAGCTCATAATGCAGGATGATATGGTAATATCACCTTAGTGAACTATGGAGGCTATTGTGTATAAAAACAGGGAAACCCTATAGAACCATTTGGTGGTACTGATAATGGTATTTCCATTAGTGTAGTGAGTTACTTTTATAATGAAATCTTAGAGGCATTCATATGTGTTAAGTATGCCAGAGGAAATATTCAAACATGGGTTTTATATTCTTTCAGAAATTATTCCCAAATTGACCGATGTTACATTTTTTTTTTTTTGATAAAATTCATTAAAAGCAGGAAGCCATAGGGACTTCACATACAGCTTCCTCCTCTCACTTGCATAGTGACTTACCTGTGATGGCCAGCTGAGTCACAAAGAAGGTCATTCTTGACTTCCTCTTTCTCCTCCATGTGGAAAAAAGCACAACGGAGTTTCCAACAATGGTAAAAACAAAGAGGACCCACAGAGTTATCAATTGCTCAGTCTGCAAGAAACAGAGAAAAATAAAACCAGTGTACCAGTGAGAACCGGGGTTCTTTACAGAATGCATGGCCCAGGCTTTGGTGCTGGATTTCTTCCTCCTAGCCCCATATCCCTACCTTTGGAAGCTCTACTCTCAAGAAAACAATGACAAAATAGTCGTCATTTACACCAGCTGCAGAGTAAATTAATGCACCTTTTAAAAATCTTTTGGAAATATACGTGAAGAGACAAAAGGTTTGTATTCTTTGGTCAAGTAATTGTAACACTATGTGAAACGTAGGTCAAGATGTGAAAAAGAACACCCCTGTCACAAAGATGTCCATATTTATTATAAAAGGAAATTAGAAATTGTTTAAAGATAATAGGGTAGCTAAGTAAATAAAGCACTTCAATTCAGTGAACTATTACAGCATAGCTATTAACAATGACAACCATGAAGGCTATGTAGCAACATTAAAAATACCTATAATATAATGGTAAGTGGGAAAACATGATAAAATCATATACTGGGTATGATTACAACTCTGTAAAATTATATACATAGCAAAAAGGCTGAAATACAGTAAAATGTTAAAAGCAGTCATACTAGGGTATTGTAATTATGGGTTATCTTTTGTTCATTTGACAGAATTTTTTAAGACAGTAATATTAAAGTTCTACTGAAGAATGTTTCTGTAGTTTGAATGTATCCTCCAAGGTTTATATGTTGAAATGTAATCCCCAAAGCAATGGAGTTAAGGTAGAACCTTTAAGAAGTGACTAGGTCATGAAGGCTCTGCCCTCATGAATGGATTAATGTTGTCATTGTGGGAGTGGGTTAGTTATTGCAGGAGTGGGTTACTGATAATGGAATGAGTTCAGTTCCCTTCCCTTGTCCCTCTCTCACCCTCTCACTTTCTGTCATGGAATGATGCAGCAAGAAAGCCCTCACCAGATACCAGCACCTTCCCAGACCCTGGCACTGTAGAAATAAATTACTTTTCTTTATAAATTACTCAGTCTTTGGTTCTGTCATAGCAGCATAAAACAGATTAAGATAAATGATTAATTAGTAAAAAAGAAAAAAGCAGGAATGCTATTAATCTAACAGTCCTTCTAAGAAATTTTCTTTTTTTTTTGAGACAGAGTCTCGCTCTGTTGCCCAGGCTGGAGTGCAGTGGCATGATCTCAGCTCACTGCAAGCTCTGCCTCCCAGGTTCATGCCATTCTCCTGCCTCAGCCTCCCAAGTAGCTGGGACTACAGGCACCCGCCACCATGCCCAGCTAATTTTTTTTGTATTTTTTAGTAGAGACGGGGTTTCACTGTGTTAGCCAGGATGGTCTTGATCTCCTGACCTAGTAATCCACCTGCCTCAGCCTCCCAAAGTGCTGGGATTATAGGTGTGAGCCACCACACCTGGCTTCTAAGAAATTTTTTATGAGCATCTTCATGAGTCCTACACTTTATCAATCTGATATTTAGGCTATCCATCCTGGATTTACAGATCAGTTTCTGAGATCCTAGGTGGAGGTCAGGGCCTTGGAACTGCAGAATTGTGGAAATGAGGATAGGCATTGTGGTGACGTTGGGGGAGGATGAGGGCTACACAACTAGAGTGGGAGGATGACAGGGTTGGAGAGCTCTGCAGATAAATCATGTCCAGCATACATATGTCACTTCCCACTTGGAAGGCAGCATCTTTGCTCAGCTTCAAGCCACACACTTTTTCTCTGGCTCTTTGATGACTAGAGGGGTCATATCCTGCATAACTCATTTCTCTAGCAGTCTTGAAATGGGTGATAAAGCATCAAGAATAAAAACTAATTGTTATGCAAAGGACTGTATTGAGTGGAGGGAGTGAATTTTTGTAAGAGAATTCGCCCCTTTGACATAGATGGACAACGGTACTGTCAGTAGCAGATACAGCAAGAGAGGCCTTTGATGTCGTAGACTGACACTTCCCATTCAGGTGGTGTGCCAGCAGTGGGACATAAACAAGTGATTTGAATTTGGAGGACCTCTCTTTTAAAAAACACTGGAACAACTTGCAGACTAACCTAAGCAGTCAGGTGGCTTGGAAGTCTCCATCAGAAGGTCTCACTGACACCATGGTGCTGACAGATGAAACAGTTGAGGGACAGGATTGGGGATAGTGTGTCTATGTTCCTCAAATTGTTCTAATATAATATTCTATCAGGGAGGATGATGGTGCCCTGGGGGTGTCTAGGTTCAGGAAAGAGCCCATCAAGCATGTGGCCTGGCAGGTAAGGTATGACAGAAGGCCATCAAATACTTTTGGTCTCTGGAATGAGCTTTGGTGTGAATGGCCCAGGGTAGTGCTGTGACACAGGTTTTGGGCCAGCCCTCCTGTGCCAAGCTCTTCAGTAGTTCTCTTTCTTCCCTATTCCTTGTTAACATTCTGAGTCTTCTAGGGAAGCACCCCAATTTTCCAGAAGCTTTTCCACCTGTGTAGCATGAGCTTGGCTATGAGCAGCTGCACATGGCAGAGGCCTTTGGAAAGTGCTTCTCAAAGTATGGTCCATGGCTAGGGTAATTATTTAACCTTCCTTTGCCTAGGACAGTCCTAGTTGTCAACTGCTGTCCCAAGATAATTATTTAAATTGCCCTTTCTCTCTCAAAAAGTGTCTTTGGTTGGATAGTCAATTATATAATCACCCTATCCATGGGTCCCAGTGAGTGGGCTCCAAATATCATAGCCCAGTCTATATCAATCCCTAAAGATGAATTATTCTCTCTCTCTCTCAGCTTTGAAAGATTTAGGGGATTTAGAGGTTTGGGTTAGTTCATGACGTGATGTGGGGTCCCTGGAGACCTTTCCAGAACTGTGCTCGTTGAATATGGCACTTCAACGCTAGAGTTGAAGGAGTTCACAGCTCTAGTGGGTCACCTATATCTACTTCCGCAACCCCATGCTGGAGGCTGGGATGGCCTCACCTTTCTGGCTAAGGCCACCCTACATGTCTTTGGCACAGCTAGGAGGCTGAGGAAGTGTTTCAGCACACTGTCCGGCTGGAAAAGAGGTGCTATCTCTTCCGCTGCTGCTGTTCATCCACGTGGGAGAAGAAACTGAATCCACAAGGCCCTGCATACCTCTGCTTACCTTGTAGTTGCTTGATGTTGCAACGTGTTCATGGATGTGGGGTGAAGGGTGTCCTGAGGTCAAAGTTAACGCAGTTGACTAGAGCTAAAACTGTCAAAGGGGCAAAGTTCCATCCTCACCCCTGTGCCCAAAATGACAGGAAAATACAGCTGCGCATCAATCTTCTATGGCCCCTGCCAACTGGAACCATCCTCCAGGAATGGGTAACCAAAAAGAATGTTGGCATTTCCCATCCTAGTAAAGGGAAGATTGAGACTCAACTCTCCCTAAGGTTGGGACTTGGTCTGGGGATGGTGTCAGGGCAGAACTTGAGCCTACAGAATGAAGAGCTGAAAGGGTCCCAAAGGATTGTGTCAAGAAGTGGAAGAAATCAAGAGTTTGGGACTATGCAGACAATCTGCCTGACACAAAATATACAACATAAAAATTGCACAATATATATACATACACATTACTTAGTAATCATAGAGTAAAAGCCCATGTAATTATTACCAACATCATTTTAAAAAAAAAACCTTTATCAACACCAGAAAGCCCTTCATGTGCCCCATGTAAAACTCTATTCTGTCTCTTCTAGAAATTACCTCTAACCTGATTTCTACTTATTTAATATTTACTGTTACCACTTATATATGCATCCATAAAGAATGCTGCCTGTTTTCCAGCTTTATAGAGTAGTTTTATGCCATGTGTTTCTTTTCTCTTGACTCTTTGGTTTGTAATTGCAAGATTCGTTCTTGTGACTGCAAAAAGCTGCAGGTTTTTCATTTTTATTCCTATATAGTACTCCATGGTGTGACTATGCTGCGATTTTTTGATCCCATGTATTTAATAGACAATTGGGTGGTTTCCAGTTTGAAGCTATCAGAAACAATGCTATAGGGTACTGTACTTTTTTTCTCTAGTACATATTCTAGGTATGGAAATGCTGGGACATGGGAGAAACAAATCTTAAACTTGACTAGGTTATGCCATGATGCTCTCTTTAGTGGTTCTGGGTAGCTTTACAGTTTTCTTCACACTTTTTATTCCTAGGTATTTTATATTTTAAAATTTCTATTTTAAATGACATATTTCATTTACACCATTGTATTTCTCTAACTGGGTAATGTTGGTTTATAGAAAAATAACTTACTTTCATATATTTACTTTGAAGCCAGCCAAGATATAAATTGTTTCACTAATCTTAATTGTCATTTCATTAATTCTTTTGTATTTTTAGTGGAGACTATCATATCAATGGCAAATGATAATTTTCTTTCCAACTCTCAAAGATTATTTATATTTCCCATTTTATTGCATTGGTTAGAAGTTTCAGAACAAAGATCAGATTATCATATGCTAGAAGGCATTCTTGTTATGTGTAAAATCAATAAGGTTTTCTCTGGTGGTTTATTTCTTATGGTCATATCATGTGAGCTTCGTAAATATTTGCTATGCAATTCTTTACATAACATTTCTGCAATTATTTTTATAATGTTGATGAATTATCTACATAAGATCAATTTTTGATATTTTTTGTCTCATTTGTGATCAATTTTAACATTTTGTATTTAGTATTAGGATTAGTTTATTTCTAACTAGTAGTAGCATCATTTCAGTATATACTTATAAATAAAACTTTTGAATATTATTATTTAAATGATCTCTATACTAATTTTAAAGTTTACCTTTCATTCCTAATAATTTTTGATTACACATTTTAATGAAATATTTTTATTTGGCTTGTGATTTTATGTCTATTTCATCTTCAATTACATAACTTACAGTAAGTCCTCACTTATCATCATCAATAGGTTCTTGGAAACTGTGACTTTAAAGTGAAATGAACTAGCAGGCCCTGAATAATATCATTTCCTTCAACATTATGCCATTGATAAGAAAAAGAAAAATCACTGGTTTTATTATATGTAGTTTTGCTTAAAGTCACAGTTCCCGAGAACATATCAAAACACTCAGATGATAAGGGAGGGCTTACTGTTCTTTTCTTACATAACTCTTTTTGCCTTGAACTATTTCCTAATATTAATTTTGCCAAACTTGATTGAATCATATTTCTATTTTAATGGTATAACTTTATCTATATATTTCTATGTTGTTTCATTTGCTACCAAGTATTTCTCCTGTAAGTAGAATATAATTTTTGTTTTTGACTTAAACTGAGAGTCTATTTTTAATAATGACACTGATTCATTGTAATTTATTGTGTAACTGATATGTGAGATCTTACAAGGTTTTTAAAGTTTGTTTTTGTATTTTAAAAATATTTTCTTTGTCATTTGTGTTTTTATTTTAATTTGTTCACTAGTAATTTGAAACAGTTATTCTCTTTTATCGCATGTTAACTTTTAAAAAATTTAAGACATTGAATGCTTAATTTTTAAGTAACCATTAAAAATCATTCAAATTTGACTTCACACTGAGAAATCAAATTAAGAGGCTTTAAAACTATTTTATTTCCCCAACCCCAGGTTCTGTTAAAATAATCTGTGATTTTAAAATTTAGATTATTACCATATCCTAGTATAACATACTTTTCTTTTTAGGAGATCATATTCTGCTTTCCATTGTTTACAGTGAAGTTTATAAAAATTTCTTTTTTTTTTTCTTTTTTCTTTTCTTTTTTTTTTTTTTTTTTTGAGACAGAGTCTAGTTCTGTCACCCAGGCTGGAGTGCAGTGGCGCGATCTCGGCTCACTGCAAGCTCTGCCTCCGAGGTTCACGCCGTTCTCCTGCCTCAGCCTGCCGAGTAGTTGGGACTACAGGCACCCACCCCCATGCCCAGATAATTTTTTGTGTTTTTAGTAGAGACAGGGTTTCACTGTGTTAGCCAAGATGGTCTCGATCTCCTGACCTCATGATCTACCCGCCTTGGCCTCCCAAAGTGCTGAGATTACAGGCGTGAACCACCGCGCCCAGCCACTATGTCCCTTTTCTTAATGCAATGTCCTTTCAAGCTCTGCTGAGAATACAAATAAGAGATTTTCCAAGATTTACTCCTGTTTCTTTTAGGGAGTCTGTTTCATAAAGAGAAGCATGTTGATGCCTTAAAGCAATTTCTTCTTTAAAAATTGCAATTAGCTGGTCATGGTGGTGCGTGCCTGTAGTCCCAGCTACTCGGGAGGCTGAGCCAGGAGAATCGCTTGAACCCAGAAGGCAGAGGTTGCAGTGAGCTGAGATGGTGCCACTGCACTCCAGCCTGGAGACAGAGTGAGATTATGTCAAAAAAAAAAAAAAAGAAAGAATTGCAAAGGCTTGTATCATATCCACCATTTTTTCTCAGCCTGGATGGTGCTGGGGGATGGTTTATTTCTACACTTGTGCAGTACTGTATTGGTCTCTGTTGAACTTTCATTCTTGGATGAAGAAGGAAGAGAAAAGTTAAAGCACTTGTGATGTTTCTTTGCCAGATCAGAAATCCAGGCCTCCATGGTGGGAGAGGTGAGAACAATGTCTGGGAGCAGCCAAAGAAGGAGGCAAGGGTGGAATGGGAGGAAGATAGTAGATACAGGACTTTTCCTTACTGAGGCTCTGTCTTCACTGGCACCATCCATGGCCTCGCCCAAGTTTTACTTAGCCAGCTGTCCATACTCCTTTAGCTGGGAGAAGGCACTGGCCACAATCCTCTTCTGTGAGGTCTGCAGCATTCAGTGAATCTCCCACAGAAATTTGCTCACTGGAGGTGGCCCCAGCCTCAGTGGATAGACTCTGAGTAGTGGAATCCCCTGGGGATGGTCTATTCTCTGCTGAACCCCCAGGAAGGCCTTTACTTCCTGTCAGAGAGCGGAGGAGTCTGTCGGCCCCTCCCTCAGAACATCTTACCTACTCTACACCTTGTGGACATTCCTCCAGTTTTCCAGCAGGTGGAAGGGAATGGGGAAGTCATCGACCTTCCCTATTTTCTACTTCTGATATGGAAGGCTTTTCAACTGAAATTACATTCTGATAGCCTTTTGGATGAGAATTGGAAAGAGGAAGAGAATAAAGTAAGTGAACTCAGGGTAGTTTTGCATTGGAAGTCAACATTACATTTTCAGACTATATCTCTATTTCATGTTCTCCTTTCCTCATGTGAGTACAGGCAGGCCATGTTTCCAGAAAATCAATGCTGAAGTGAGTAAATGGTCTGCTTTTCACATAGAGAGTCGGCATTTATGACTCTGGCAGCAAAGTTCACATTTCCAGAAATGAAGTTTCTGTCTAATGGAAGAGCCTTCTGGTCCCCAGTGGGCAGAAAATGGCTGCTTTCTTCATCTTTGTAGAGTACAATCCGAACCAAGGGATCCAGTCTTTTCAAAGTAGTCCCGGGGCTCAGATCTGCATTGTTGGAAGTTTAGAGTGACAAGCACTGCATATCAAATCACGCTGGTTTGATATATCAGTGAATTGGAAATCATTCCCCGGGGCTGGTGAGTCAGTGATCGCTTGGACTGGGCTTTTGTTCTGGACTATGCTTTGGGATGGTAAGTCCAAGGAGCTCTGTAAACAGGTTGGGGTCTATTTTCCTTTGATTGGCTGATGTCTCTAGGGCAGGCTGAGCAAATCCTATAAATCAGATCCCCCCCACCTCCACATCTTTTGGAGTTTTCTATTGGAAGATAATCTCACCTTACTTCATAGGCTTCAGAACACTTCCAGACATAGGAAGCCTCCCCGGGCAAATGCTTTTGGGGTCTTCCTAAGAGCCATGTTGATTTATCTGTTTATGAATTCATCGAATATCTATTGATTTCCTACTCTATGCCAGACACAGTGTAAGGTGTTGGTGCTACAAGAGAATAAAACAGGTAGAGTGTATAAGTTGTACTCAGTCAAATTTAAATCATGTTTCACTGACTAGTACAAGGGTCATTAAGTATGAAAACACTCAGCTGCTTGCTCCTTTATTCGCAGCCGTATTATGCGTGCATGTCCCCCTCCCCACCCACAGGCACACAGAGACACACACAAATCTCAGATAATCTGGAGAGTCATGGTAATGGGGATTGAGGAAACAATTTCAGAGGAGTGAGAATATCACAACTAGGTGAGCCTCGTGGAAGAAAAGTTGATAGGCTTTGAAAGCAACCTGACCTGGACTCAGTCTTTGCTACTTGTTGGATGTGTGATAGGTTGTAAGTGATAACCTCTCTGACCTCTTATTGTAAAATGAGGATGAAGACAAAACCTATCTCAGGATAGTTGTGATAGGTAGATAAGATGATGAAGACAGAGATTTTTAGCTCAGTGCCTGTTACATAGTAGATATGCAATAAAAATTGGTTTATCTCCTCCCTTAGGTTTGCGGACTACATATGTACATATGAGGGGTGATAACTAACACACTACCTTTTCAGAGTGATGCTTGAATTCATCCTGTTCACCCTATTTTCGGTACCAGTCTATTGGAATTTCACTAAGCCTAAGAAGCATTCTCCCTACCCACCCCCCACCACACTGTGCTGATGGTGTCCCAACACCATCCCCCAACTATTGCAGAATATAGTTGGGCATAAAATGCCCCCTAGTGGTGATGTGAGGCAAAATTCCAGCCAGGTGGTCCAATACTGAGTGGAAATAAGAAATGTATTTAAAATGTTTCCATAACTAAACATTGGCCTGTTCTCAGCTCAATTACATGGTTGCTGGCACATGACTGATTGGCTTTTAACCTCAAGTTAGTCAGGCCACACAGTGACATCAGTTTTCTGCAGACTTGGAGAATTGCAAATTGGTATTTAGAAATATGAATTGCAGGGTTCCTTTGATGATGGTGATGCTGCCACAGGGCTGATAGCTGGGATGTAGCTCCATAAGCCATGCTTCCAGAGCCAAAAGGATGCCCATGCTGGCAGGCACTAAGTCTGGGTCACAACTCCACCCCTGGCATCTGTCTGGCACATAGAAGGTGCTTAATAAATCTCTGTCAGATGGAAACATGGTTGATGACAAGTGCAAGGCTACTTACAAGAATCACAGAAAAGGTCATTTGAAATGAGAATTATCTCAGGAAATACAAGACATTAGTTACTCTAGTTGATTCTGGATCTGTCAGGCTAGTCTGGATTTATCCAGATCCAAGGAATAATGATCTCCTTTTTCAGTTAGGTGCTGAAAACTGGAAGACAAAAAGCCTAAGTATCTTTAACAATTACAGGGTGAAAGGGAATGAAATAATTTGAGTGAATCACATTAATCCAGTACATGGCTGAGTTTGTAATGTATGTAGTAGGTGCACATAAATATTTTTGATTGATTGCCATGTGCCAAGCATCATTTAAGAAGGCTTACATATTGCTTACTTAACCATTGCAACCTGACCAACAAGTTATCACTGTCCTCAATCTTATAGGTAAGGAAATGAAGCTCAGAGAAGTTACTTACCTGGGTTACTGGCTCATTAGGTGATGCAGCTGGGATTTGAATGTAGCTTTGCTTAACTGGAAAGACCATGCCCTGCTTACTCTAGTAGTTTTCTGCCCCAATTTTGGCTTGAAGATAGTGAAAGTTGCCTCATTTACTTTCAATTTTCAAGGGGGAGACAAATCTTCATTTTCTTTCTGAGCCAAAACTTGCCTGAAGCTGGGTTTCCGGGGCTGGGTTGGATTCATGACTGTCTCCCCCAGGACTGAGCATAAGGTCCATGCATTGGAGGAATGGAGGGACTCTATGACAACATGTGGCCTCCACACAACAGTAGTGATAAATGTCACACAAGATGCAGCTACATCAACTGTCCTGGGAGTCACAAAGCTTTCCGTGCCCCTCATGTTTTCAGGGTTTGTTTTAGGAAGGTTGTTATGTATGTGATGTTGAAGATGAATATCTCTAACACAGGAAGGAGCAAATATCTGCTATTTTCCAATATAGGAAATAAAGTATAAGAAAAAAAGGTTTCAATGATTTGGTGTCACTTCTCAGTGAGAAGACAATGAAATTCTACTGCCCTGTCACTGAGACTTCTGTGGCTTCCATCATTCACAGCACCAGGCTCTGAGGCCTACTCAAAGCCTCATTAATTTGCTTAGGTGAGTTGGCAATATCAAGTGCAAAGACTGAAAATCTCTAATTTTATTAGGGATCAGTCACAGTGTAACACAGAGACATACATGGGCACCTGATTTTAAGTGAAACAGGTAGGAGCAGATAGCAAAGTTCTGTGTTGCTGAAGCTGCTTAATTAGACTTGGAGAATGAGACACAATGTGAGGATGTGGTGACCCCTGGGCAGTAGCTGGACAGTTGGTAATCTGTCGTTCAGGAGGTCATCCAAACTTCTTCCCACATCTCACCCTACCTGCTGCTACAGAAGCAATGCCAGGTGGTCAATAACCAGTCAAGGTCAACAAGGAGGCCTGAAGGTAGGATTGGGCTAGTTCAGGAGGGCCTGCCATTTTTCTCCCCAACAGCCATCTCCTTCTGATGATGCCCCTTTTTAAAATCTGTCTCTCCTCTACTTCCCTGCCATCAACCCCTGAGTAACCCAACTGGGAGGCTTGCTTGCAAATACAGTTGAATTATTGTCATCACGACCTCCTGTTGGCAATTACATTTTCTAACTGTTTTATCATGAACTATGGGGATTCTATCCTGGATTACCCAGGACTGTCATCAGTTATAACACTCAATTACGAAAATATGTATGACAAGATTTTTTAAATATTCACAAAAAAGAAACCTGTATAAAGCTACATATAAATTTGGTTGCTAGCTCAAGTTTTAATACCTTTGTAAGGCTTTTCATATCACTTTAACAAGGGTCTAGAACAGGGATGAAGAGAGATTGCACCCTCTGCAATGCCTCTAGACCTGTCTGGAGACTGGCAAGACAAGCTGACAAGGGCCTTCTTTCATGAAGAACAGAGAATGTGGATGGGATGGGAGGTGCAGTTGAAGCCTAGGCCTGTTGAATTGGAGAGTGGGGCTGTGGACCACGATTGTTCCAAGTAGTTGTGAACTGACAGTCAGTCTGTGAACTCCCATGTAGTATAGCAGAGGGAAAGGCATTTACCCTGAGGAGAGAGCCTTGGCTTACATGTTGGTGTAGAAATGACACTAAGGCAGAAGTGGGAAACTCTCCTGAAAATCATGGAGCTGGAGACATGGTTATTCTGGTTTGTAATCTGTACAATCAGATTCCATAAACATTTCTGAGAATCTAGTATCAAAGTTCAACATACTTTGGGGATATAAGGGAGGCTAAGACAAGGAGCTTCTAGTCTGATGGTGGAGGCAGGTATGTCAACCAGAATTTTCAATGTGAACTTCTATGATAAAGATGTTGTAGAAACCCAGATAAGGAACATGTAATAGAACCTGGGGAGGGACTGGTCATGGTTGGTCAACAGGTATAGCCTAGAGAGACTGTTATGCGAGCTGAGTCTGAAACAATGAGTAGAAGTAGCCAAGCTAAGAAGTAGGGTGCCTGGCAATGTGTAAGTGAAGGCAGAGAGTGAGAACTGCAGGTTAGTGAGGACAGATAGTGGCCATTCAGGGACTTTTGAAGTAGTAACAACAGAGAAAGGTTTACAATGAGAAGCTGGAGCTCGGTCCGAAAGCCAATTATTTCAATAATGGGACAAGGTCTAGGGCCTGTGTCATTGTCCTGAGTTATAAGAATGTGCTGTCAGGAGGAGAGATTCTTGTCCATCTGCAATCTTCCTCAGTTGTCTTCGCCTGAATTGCCTTTGCCTTACCTCTCAACACCATCATTACAAGTGACGGAATGTAATACTAGCACCTTCAGACTGGGACTGTACAGGAAAGCGATTCAGTAGACTCTGGATTACTGCCTGCCATTGATTTCTTAGTTTAGTCTCCAGGACATGTTGAATAACTGCATTAGTCATTTCTACTCTGACCGGAAAGACATAGTCATTCGTTTGGAGTTTTTATCATCGGTACCGTGGGCTGTAGATCATGCTTTATTAACAATGTTAATCTCCCACATCCTAAACATTCTCATTTTGATCAGAGCTTGGCATCTGGGACTGCATTTGCGTTACTTTCGAATTCAGTTTTCTGGTTACTAGTGAATCCTTGAATTTCACCAGACACAGAAATGCCAATGTTCTGCAATCATTTTAATGTGAATCTCTTCTTGCAATTTGTTCTTGGATCGCAAGAGGACTTCCAAATTAACCACTAATAGCATGTATTGAAAGCTTTGAAACAATTAAATTCTGGGATTCCATCTGAATTCCCATAATATAGCAAACCACAGATGTTAGAAATCATTTGGAAACCCACTGGGCTTCAAGTCTATGTAGTAATTAATATTTGCTGAATAAACGAATGAAATGTCAGCTATATAAGAAGAACTGAGATTAACATTTAAATTGGTATTTAAGCTGTAGACTCTTGAAATATGGAAAACATTTGAGTAAATTAAGTCCAAATCTCTACAATGTCGTAGGAACCAAAGTAATTACTATGTAATAAAAATACCCAGAATGTACTATTCCTGATGATCCACGTAATTAAAATAATAAACCTTCAGGAATTTGTTTTCTGTTCTGGAGGTGCTAATAAAAAGGGAAAGTGCCTGACAAACTTTCTCCTGGGGGCTCACTTTGGCTTGGACCTGATATTTAAAATTCATCCGGGAGGCTCAAAATCAAGTAGCTAAAAGAAACCATGAGGAGCAAACACATGGATGGGCAGAAGCAGATGTAAGGACCAGGGAATGGAGTTGAACATCCTGGGAGATCAGAACAGTAGGGGAGGGGGCATGAGAGAGGCTCAGCAGAAGGATTCCTGCTGCAGAATCTGGAATTGCTATCTCGCAAGCTTTGTTTTCTGTGCAGCTTAGTTGGATGGCTGGGTAGCAAAATGTAAAAGGCTAATGAGTTGGTGTGCACTCAATTCATACAGCCAGTCGTCTGCCTTTGTTTTCATTGGCTGTCTTGTTCCCTTACCTGCATTTCTGGATCTCTTAATGTGCTCTCTGGGTCATGCAAGCCTCGCTTGCTTGGGTTCATTTCTGGGCTTCTGCAGAGTAAATAGATTCTTCCTATTTACTCTCATGGAAATATAATGCACACAATTTATTTGAGAGGTGGCATGGTGTATCTTACATGGTCATTTTGTTGTTTAGATTAATAAATGTAATATGTGCTCACTCTAGAAAATACAGTAAGGTTTTACACAAAGATAAAATAAAAATCATCTGCAAAGTAACTTTCAGAGAGAATTTCTTACTTTTCCATCTTGGTATTTGTTTGTTCTATATTTTATGAGTATATATAAAACTTGAAATATATTATATTTACTGTGCTTTTAAAAACTTTTAACACTGCACAAAGAGAAATCATTATTATAGTTGCATAGCATTTCTTAATATTCCATTCTATGGTTATATCACAATTTTATTATTCCATTGTTAGAAACTTACTTTTTAATAAAACAACTTAATGCAGCATTTGTTTCTGTTTTTGCATGTTTCTTTAGTATACTTATGGTATAAGCCTGCAAATAGAATTACCAAGCAAAGTCTGAATACATTATTTAAGTTTGCTGTATATTACCAAATTGCTCTCCAGAAAAATTGGGTTAAGTTGTTCTGATTTACTCTCCCACAAACAGTTTTACCCAACTGTTCTGTGCTTTATATATTATTTTCCTTTCATCTTTATTTGATATATCTCATATTATGATGAATTATTGAGTTTGTGTTGTTCAGACCACTAATAAACAATATTTTTTTCACACATTCTTTTAACTCTGTATTTAATCTAATATTGTTTTTATTTCCCATGCCCATTTTTCTATTAGAAATATTATTTATTTTCCCTCAAGGGCTCTTTGTATATTAAGGACTTTAACTATGTTATATTTTTATATAATTAATGTATATACTATTAGCTATAATATTATATATTTTTATTGCAAATAATTTTCTTAGTTTGTTGTTTCCCTTTAAATTTTTGTTTTTAGGCTTGAATAATGCTTGCTAACCCTAAAATTAGTGTCATCATTATATAATTTTTCTAGCTATTTTGTAAAAATTTAGTTCCACCATTTAGCTGAGATTTACCTTACAACTTTATAGAAGAACCATTACTCACCCACTACTTCTGTTGCCAAAATATTAGTTCCTTTTTTACTAATTGTGGTAGTTTCTTTGTAACATTAAGTTCATGTATGTACCAGGACTTTATTTTCAGGGCAAACTATTTGTTATTATTGATCTATCTGTCAATTATTTTGCTAGTTCTGTAATGTTTTGCCTACTGTGGATATACATTTATTAATAACTAATAGGGAAACATCTTTCTTCCCCATAGTTGTTTGTGTTCAAATTTCTGAGCTTTTCTCACCTATTTTTTTAAATAAAAATTTCAAATTATTTAATCAATTTAAAACAATCACATTGAAGTTTTGATTAAAATTGTTTCAAACATTATATGCTAATTTGGGAAGAATTGACATCTTCACGAAATTTAATCTTCCTATCTTGAAGCACCGCATGTCCTTCCATGTATTCTGTATATTTCAGTAATGCTTCGCCTAGAGAATTAATGCTATCTTAAATCTGAATAGTGCTTTCCAGTTTATAAAACACTCTCATTTCTTCACGATCCTCTCAACAGCTGAGCAGAAGCTCCAACTTGGATATTTAGAGACTGCAGTTCTTGTCCTGACTCTACCATCTACCAGCTATGAAACCTTGGGAAGGTCACTTTACCTCTCTGGGCCTCATCTGCTGAAAGAGCTAGTTCTGTTCGGTTATCTGGTAGGTTCTTTTGGGAAAGCACATAATGTAGCAGAGTGTTTTCTGAAGTGTGTGCCAGTGGTCATTATTAGAGGTAATATTGTAATGCTCTGTGGTCAAATAGATTTGGAAAATGCATGTTAAAGAATTAAACAAGTTTCTTTTCTTTACTTTTCTTTATTTTTGGAAACAGAGTCTTGCTCCGTCACCCAGGCTGGAGTGCAGTGGTGTGGTCTCGGCTCACTGCAACCTCTGCCTCCCGGGTTCAAGCAATTCTCCTGCCTCAGCCTCCTGAGTAGCTGGGACTACAGGCACCTGCCACCACGCCTGGCTAATTTTTGTATTTTAGTAGAGATGGAGTTTTATCATGTTGGCTAGGCTGGTCTCAAACTCCTGATCTCAAATGATCCACCCACCTTGACCTCCCAAAGTGCTGGGATTACAGGTGTGAGCCACCATAAACAAGTTTCTTTACTGTAAGACTTCTCACAGAGTTAAATAGGTGAATGCATCATCTAAGTATATAATGGTGTATAATATGTGGTCCTTCCCAAATTCTTTATTCCACATCCCCCTGACAACTGCTTAAGAACTCTCATAATTAGAGTTCTGTGGAACAACCTCTGGGAAGTTCTGATATGGTGGAAAGAGCATGCATCTCATCTGGGTTAACATTTTTGGATTATTAACTATTGTGTGAACTTATCTTCTCAGAGCCTCACTTTTCTTTTCTCTAAATCAAAGAGGATAATGCCTGTCTCAGAGCTTTAGGAGTTGCATTAGACATTACTGAGCACCAAGATTCCCTGCCTTTCCCAGCAGGAGGATTACGTTTCTCTGCTCCACTGATATCAGACATGACCATGAAATTACTTTGGCCAATGAATAGTGAGTGGAAGTCATATGTGTTATTTCTGGGCAGAAGCTTATGAGAGCCAGGGCAAAGTTCATTACTCTGTATCTCTCTAGCTCTTGCTCTCCTGACTTCAGTATTATGGAAGCCTGTGTTGACATGGGGCTTCCATCAGCTGGTTCCCTGAGAGATTACAATACACGGAGTCCCCTTGTTAACCTGTGATGGACATGGGACATGAGTAGGAAACAAACATTAAAATATTATGGTTTTAACCCACTGAGAATATCCAGTTACTTGTTTCCTCAGCATAAGCTAGCTTAACCTGATTAATGAATGAAATAATCAATAGAAAAGACTGAGTGGCCTGATAGAGTTGCATTCATTACATTATTCTAAGTTTTATTTTAGGCTCATAGTTTCTGTGTTCTTGAATACTCTTTGCATTTTAATCTTAACCTAGACCAAAAATCCCAAAAAGGGACTAAATACATTGGAAAGGGAATAAATGTATTCTTAGCCAAAAGAATATCTTCTATCTGCATGGATTGTTCTGTGTTGCCAAGGGTTAGAGTCTATAATAATAGGTGAAAGATGAGAAACCTGCATTTGAGCACTCACAATATTCCCTTTCATTTTTTATTAAATTATGACTTGTGAGTAATGCTCCTTGTATGAACACTTTCGTTCAATATCTGTATGTGAATGGAATTCTGAGTGCTGTGGGGATATCTTGGGTCTGATTCAGAGGCCTGGGTGAATCGTGGCTCTAGCCCAGCAAAAGAGTTTTGGCTTCTTTAATAAGGAACTCCAAGAATCCTTTAGACTCTGTCCAGAGGGGATAGGGAGTAGGAGTTTATTTTACACTAACATTAACCCCCGTAACATGCGTTAGGGGGGTTACGAGAAGAGACATTTGAGGGATGGAACTCAGAACTGTTTCACTCAGAATGATTTTTTTGCTAATACTTGGAATCAGTTTATTGAAGAAAGAAGTTCTGGTGATATAAAAGAGGGATGGTGAGAAAGGGGGAGAAAGAAATGTTTTTTAAAAACTGAGCATGCAAAATCCAAGCTGAATGCCCTGGTAAGGATGAGGGCAAGCAGATAAGGCTGGGAAAAGAGAGGCTTGTGAGAGGGCAGGGAATCTTCATGAGGGTTCTTGTGAGTCTTGTCAAAGTTATGATTGCGTCTTGTTCCTTTCCAACCACCTACTCCTGTCTTTAGAAGGGGGAGAGTCCCAGGAAGTTTCTTTTTTGTTTATCTTTAGCAATGTATGACTAGTCTGGGTGGGTGGAGAGTCTTTGAGGGTGGAGTGTCTGGAAAGGTGGAGAATCTGAGTAAATGGACAGGGGGGAAAGTGGAGAGGCCAGGAGGGTGAAGAAGCTGGATGAATGGAGAGTCTGGGAGGCTGGCCTTTGAGGGGGAAGAGCATCAGTCCTCCCCTACCTCCCACCTTCTCTGGGCTTGGAGAGGATTGTCACAGATTAGTAAGCAGAACTCCTCCATGACTACCCCCCTTTCTCCTGTCTCTCAAAACCGTTCCTCCCACATGAGAACTGGCTCCATTCCTACTTCACATCCAGGCAGGGATGGTGGTTATTGTTCTGCACCCAGGGCAGAAATGCCTGGGGCTAGAGCAGCCCTGTGGTGTGCTCAGGGTCCCACAGCATAAAACTGGCTGCCAGGTCCAGAGCCCATGGCTCCAGCTCACATTTTGCTTGGATGTTTTAAGCTGTCAGGAAAGGATGTGATTCCTTATGCTTTTTGGAGGAGAATAAAAAAATATTCTTATTGAGCCATCATGAAAAAATGAGCAAATGTTTTGGGTAGTTTTTTGAGCTGATGTTTTTAGAATGGTTTTAGTATTTTTTCATAAAATTACATAAGTGAATGGCATTGTTATTATCTGGAATGTAGAGAACCATTTGAAAAATGTAAGGCCCTTTTCTTTGAGGAGGGGGAGAAACTTTTACTTTCTTGATTACTCAAAACCATACAATCTAGTCTGAATCAGTTTTTATAAGAATCTATTCAATCTCTTTGTAATGTAGATAATAACAGGACAAAAACCATGGGCAGAGCCAGCCTCTGTACCCTCCAAATGTATAAATAATGCAATGTCTGCTTGACTCTCTGGGGGCCACGTTTTAAGATCTTGGCTTCGATACTGTCAATGTCATATTACACTTAGTATTTATATCAATTAGGAAAGTATTCAGCTTAGCAGTGGCTTAAACAAAGATTTAATTTTTTTTCATATAGTAAGAAATCTGAAGATATGTTGCTGCTGAACTCAATTTGCTAAGATTCCCTTGGCTTTTTTTCCTGTGGTCACAGAATGGCTGCTGCAGCTCCATGCATTGTGTCTGAATTCAAGTCGGGGGGACATCAGAATGTCAGCAATATCTTTCTACTTTCATCAGAAAAGGAAAAACCTTTATTAGAAATCTCAGAGACTTCCAATTAAGCTTTCCAAACTGTGCTACCTTTAACTGCAAGGGAGACTAGGAGAGTGAGTACTTAGCTGGGAAAGTGAGAAGAAGGTTGAAACTAAGTATTGTTTCAACCAAATGGCATCCTGGGTTACAGAAACCTATTCTCTTTCCCTTTCCCTTTTCCAGGCTCGTGTAGTGCCTCTACTCACCAATCCTACTGATTTTTCCCAAAATCCGGTAGCATCATCATTATTCCTTGTCAGTACTAAATAATATAGAACATGGCTTACTGTGATGTCACGAACCCCTCCCAAATTATGACACCTATAAATTCAAGCCAAATGGTTGGTGAATAGGTTTAAGACTTTATCTACCCAAATTCATTCACATGAACTTATTGAGATATTAGCAGTAAACTTGTTTTACAGATTATTTCTTGATATACTCTTTCATTCAACAAAATATTTATTGACCTTTTATCTGCTATGTGTCAGTCACTGTACTAGGAATAGTAGGATCTAAAGGTGTCCCTAAATAACTGAAATCTAGTCTGTGTGTGTGTGGGCATGTGTGTCTGTCACTGTGTATTTGTATGTGTCCATGTATGCTCATGGGTGTGTGTGTATGCGTGCCTGTGTTTGTGTATGTAGGTGAACATGCATGTCAAGAGAGGAACCATATTGCACAGAGATTCTAAGTGCTTTGGGAGCAGAAGGGTAGTGATGTGATGATGCTGGATTACTGAATGATTCTGAAGCCTTCCCAAAAGAGAAGGCAATTGAGGTTAGTGTGATATCAGAAGAAAAAGGTGTGAGAAAGGCATATCCAGAAAAGATAAACAGGACCTTGCATCCTCAGACTATGGTAAGACAGTGGTAATACAACGTGGTCCAAGATGTGAAGAGAGGAGTAGAGAAGGTGATTGGGTCAGAATGTGAAAGGCCAATAGGCCAGGCCCAAGGATTTGGGTTTTATCTGCCAGAAGGTAAGGATCAAATCTTTAAAGCCGTGCATTATACCCTCAACCCTGGGGGCATTTCTCTTGCCCATCGAGGTAACTAATTCTTGCCAATGGAACTCAGTCAAAGTCATGTGTCATTTCAGGCCAAAGCCAACAAGAGAAAGTTTACCATCTCCCCTGGAAGCCACTTGTTCTAGAAGGTGTAGCTACAAGTTGACCTGTTTGCTACTGCGATACGAGGGAACAATAAACCTCTGGTGTGTTAAACCACAGAGATTCAGGGTTTGGTTTTTGCTGTTGGAGAGCTTAACCTATCCAGACCAAAATCAGCTCAGAATCCTCTTTCTTTTCTTTCTTATTGTATGTTTACCTCATCTTAACTTTTAGGAAGTTTACACCTTTAACTTCTCTCAGACTTTAGTTTCATATCTGCTCAAAGAAAAATAATGCTATTTTAATTCCCCCTAGATCTGATAGGAGGTTCCAAGCTGATATTGTGAAATCATATTGCAAACTGTGAAGTGCTGACAAGACTAATAGATCTATCATTTTTAGGCAGCCATCAATATTGCCTAAGTGGGAAAACAAGAACCTTGATTATTCCTTACAACTTCCTCATGACCTTGGGTGATTTTGCCATCTGTGGCCTGGAAAATCTTTACACCAGAGAAGAAGCCATTTCTTTCTTTCTCCAGATAGGGCATAATTTGCTCTTTCTGCAAATAGCCTTTCATGTAATGGGCCATTAAGTTTGCTTAGATAGTAGCTAGACATAATATCAGGATGACAAAGTAAGAAATAGAATTTTTCCCTCTATATCTATATCTTATTCTACATTTTCATGGTGTCATTTTTTTTTTAAAAAAGAAAAGAAACAGCTTAATTCACGACTATCGTTTGAGGACCACCTGCATATCAAAGCTGTCCTGAAGTGCTTCCACCTGCCGTGGTCTCTCTCAGCATCTTCCGAAACTTCTTCCTTACAGCTAATGCTGCCTCCTCACCTCTCAGTAGTTGTCTTGAGAGAAGAGTGGAATGATGAACTCCTGGGACTCTAATTATGAATAATGAACACTACTGGGGGCTGCTCACTGTTCTTTAAGGCTATACAAGCATTCTCTCACTTAACTATTCACACCAACTCTCTACAGGACATGCAATTATTAGCTTTGTTTGTTGGATGAGGAAACTGAGACACTGGTGGAAGTAAAGTGCCCAAAGTCACTCCGCTAGATGGTATGGCACTGGGATTTGACCCCAGAAGTCTGGCTGTAAAGCCTGCTCTCTGAGCCACACTGCCTCATTGAAATGACGGAGAAAGCTCAAAAGCCTGAGTTTACTTGGGGGACTGAGAGGTCCAGAGAGAAGCTCAGTTTACTTAAGAAAAATAGGGTTTGATTTCTTATCTACCTGAGTGCATGGCTTGAAACATTCTTACTTCATCAACAGGAAATTATTTCAAGGATGGCAGAATGACATTGTGAAGCATGAATGGATGTGCTTCTTTCCACTTCTTTGATACACTGTCCACCAGCCCAGGCAGCCCCACTGTCCTCAGAGTGTACTCTTTACTCTATCAATGCAGACAGAGAGAAACAAGTCAGCACTGGGCTTTCAAAATACCTCATTGAGGATGTCTTAAACAGCTGGAAGAGAAATGGGTTTTTCTGTTGCAAGAGGTTGTGACTTTTGAGCATTCAGACCAGAGAGCCTGGAATAATAAATTCGGAGGAACACTGTGTCATCAATTTCCCCATGACAGGGGGGTCGCTGAGGGCGATGGAAGGGTTTGATGGCACAGCAGTGGTGTGAGATGCCGGGGAGATGCGAGGCAACCGAGACAATGACGAGAGGGTATTGGATTGCCCCCCTCCAAGGGTTAGCAAAAAGGGGAGGAAGAGAGAACATTTGCTACATTTGGGGAGCACAGGATTGGAAGGGCGCTGAGGTCTACTTACTGTGTAGGGACCAGGGAAGGACAGTCTCCCAGGTTTTCCCATCTATCATGAGGTGGAAGTTGTATAGCGTAGGTGGCTATGTGGGATGAGAGAGGGCCAGAGATGCTCCATTTTGTTTTCTGCAGCCCAAAGTTGGTAGCAGTCAAACTTTCTATTCCTAGGAAGGAGGCAGAAATTATAGCTGGGATTGAGAGACAGGGATTCAAGCACCCTGTACCAGGAGAGAATGTGGCCAAGGGACATTACCCCAGAAAGCAGTGTGGGCCTGACACAGGTGGGATGGGAACCCAGATGAAAGTCCAGAAGGAGGATGACCACATCTGAGGGACAGACAGGTCTTGTTTCAGCTGATGCCAATTTGCTCAGATCCCTCACTAGATCAGACTCTCTTCACCTTCCATCCCCTACCCCCACTCCCCTCCCCCCTCACACACACACACACACACACACACACACACAGAGAGAGAGAGAGAGAGAGAGAGAGAGAGAAATGCACTACAGAAGCACTGCCCCTGGAGTTAGTTGCCTTCCCGAAGCCAGAAAATGTGAAAACTCTTCCTGGGCTGAAAAGCTCTGCAATGACTAGGCTTATTCCGAATTAGCTAAGATTATGCTTCCTGCCATCAGATGCATTAGTAATGCAAAGAGAAATTTAGCTGAGGGAAATTTCCTTTTCAAATACTAGCGTCTATAGTTTGGAAATTGCGTGCCATCCTCGGCCTTTCTCATTTGCGTGAAGTGAAATTGGACACACTGCACGGTAGAGTTTACCCAGGGTCAGGGATTGGAAAGCAGAGCACTAGGTCTGGGTAGCAGAACTGGCAGGAAGGAATAATATATTTAATAATGATTTAACCGAGCAAAACTCCCTTAGGAGCAGCCACAGTATTCAACTGTAGAAACTCAAATTGAACATACTGAGCGAGACTAATTAGAAAAGAATAAAAAATGCATGATGTAAATGCAAGACCGCTTGTTACAAATTGCAGGAGATACATTTGGGGGTTGGGACATGAGGGATTCTGGATTCCAGGAAGGACATCACTGACACTGTCCTGGGGCCAGGGCAGGAAGGGAGAACAGCAAGCTCTGGAAAGATGTGAGCCGTTGCGAGGACAGTCACAGGTGAAAATGCCAGTACTTGATACGTAGAAGAAGGTCTTAGAAATGAGTTGTCAACCAAAATGTAGTAACAACAAGCATGGTCTACTTAAGCTTCTTAATTTGAGCTGCCTTGCAAAAGCATAGTGTGAGATAATTGGGACATGTGTTGAGTTGAAATTTGCTTTTGTTATATTAATGGAGGAAGAGTGTGTTAAGAAAATTAACAGTAAGGCAGTGTGGCAGGGAGGGTGTACAAAGGGAACAAACTGTGTCAAATCACCCTCCAGCACTTAGAAGCAACCATTTACATAAAAACAATAGTTGGACTAATTGTGTATCACTTGTAACTATCCACCGAAGGAGGCGCAATAAAATATTGTTGTTAGGTGATATTTAGCAGTCTTAGTTCATGTTTCCGCACTCACCTATCAGTAATAAAACTAAGTTTCATTTACATTATTTTATAATTTAGGTAATTCACTAATCAAGACAGGTCTCCCTCCCAGTTACTTCTAATTAGGTTTCTCATTATGTATCAGAGATTCAGGAAACAATGCTGGTGAATTCACCAGCAAAATTAAGGGCTTTCTGTGTGAAAAGTTTTGTATTTGTTTTGCATTTGGACAGCCTTATATTCAGATACCTCATTTATTTTCTGATGAGCTGGTTCCCATTTCCCCTTGAAAACTTCTGGTAGATTCTTGAAATGCATATAATTCCTTAATGGCAAGACCTAGGTCTTGAAGAGGTGAGCTGGATGTGATCTTAAAAGTACACAAAACTGGAAACTGTGAAGGGAGCCAGGGTCTGAGCTGAGAATCTTGAACCCAAGACCGTGTAGGGTTAGTTACACAAGGCCTGTGGTAGAAGATGGGAAGGGTGAACCCACCCCAGCTCTCTCTGGTCATTTCCAAGAGCCTCACATGCTTATGAAGGTGGAGTAGGTTAGAGTGGTGGGAGCAGAAGCCAGAATTCATGGGTGGAGGTGGGAGGAAGGAACAGACTCTAAGCCTGTGAAGGAAGTGCCAGTAAGATCTAGACGGGGTGCTTTGTCTCCTCCCGAAAGAGCTTTGGGGTTCAGAGGATAAGAACTAGAATGTGAGATGGGAAACGAAGTCAGGAGCCTAGGTAAGTGGACTGAGCAAGACAGCTGAGACTAGGTAAGGCTGCCATGTGATAGAGATGGATTCCCCAGGGCTGGACCAGGTACCTGGTACCAGCTCATGGTGCCTCAGCTAATTCCATACCCCACCCACTGGAATCTAGAACCGACTTTGGTCCCATTGGTTTAGAAATGGATTAGAAATGGATTAGGGACAAGCTGAACATGCTTGCAGAAAGGGACCTGGGTGAGTATAGAGACCAGGCAGGGTAGGGGCTGATGGGTGGAAACTTGGTTAATGAAAGCCCCACCCACCTCTGTCACAGGGAATACACACTTTCTGTTGCTTATTTGACAAAATGTTGGTAATTGGAAGAAAAAACACATCACAATTTGTTTATGCAGTCAATGTTTATTGAGTATGACTAACATAGTGGTAGGTCCTAGGAGAAAATATGACACAAATATAAGGCATTCATTTTACTCAAGGAGCTTGAGGACTGTAACACATTCAGCCAACACCTATGGAAATAGCAGTTTAAGACAGAGCTGCATTAAGTGGCAAGAAGAGAGGTACAGTCCGTGACACTAATGAAGCTCAGGGAGGGATGAGTCAAGGAGGGCTTCGTGGAGGAAGCAACCCAAGCTGAGCTTTATAGACTGGGTACAATTGAGATAAACAGATGAAGATGGAAGGCAGGTCCGGATGGAAAGATACACCATGGATTGTGAGAATTAAATGAGATACTTCACAGAAGTCACTTGCTAAGTGAGTCTTGCTATGACTCTTAGCACCAAGAATGCCCAAAGTAAATGAGATGTATGGTCGTTGCTGTTATTTCTGTGACTTTTACTGCTGCTGTTATTTTTATTTTCATGCTTTTTTTTACTGCTTTTGATGAAGGCAATGAGGATTAAAGGGATACATTTGGGAGACAGTAAAGGAGGCACGGTTTCGAATTTCTTCTCTAGAAGTATGTCAGATAAGATGAATTGCAGTGAACAAGGGCTTGCATCAGAACTATTTCTGTATCAACAATGCATTAAATTGCTTGTGCCCAAAGGGGATCATAGAAAAAAAGTTACACTAAGAAATGTAAGCTAAGTTCTCACGAATACCACCACTAATCACTGTGTAACAAAAATCACAGGGTTTTAGTCAATATATGTATCTCTCAAATAATGAATCTGAGCATTCTAAGCTCCTGGCCAGACACAATTCCTGTCTTTCTGCTTTTCTCCTTGTCCAGTGGTCCAGCCGTTTTGCTGCAAACATATCAATAGGAATCAGCTAGAGATGCTGTGATTCTCTTTAGTGTCTGGCGATGATGTTGCTAGGATAGAAAGGACAAACACTCATAGAGAGCAAGGTGGGATTTGTTTCTTCACATATTCCAAATATCCCTGTAGGTGCTGTATTCAAAAAACGGCAAATGAGATTTCAGCTGAGATTGATTCTTGCCTAAGTCTCAGAATAACCACCTTATTGCTGATTGTATCCCCTTTGCAATGGAGGGCCTCTCTTCATTCTGCTTGCTGTCATGTTCTAAGAATATCAAAGAGGCTACACAGGCAGCAATACTGAGTGGAGTCCTGTGCTTCTTGGGTGCACAAAGCCTGCCAAGACAGACTCTCTGGGTCTGCAGGCTGATTTCATAAAGGGGATTATTCAGTTGACATTAAGTGGCAACAAACTCTAATTTTACTTTCTAAGCTACATCGTGGAGCTGTGCAGCTGGGCTGTGTATGTGCATATGCATTAGGAGGTGATTCCGAGGGACAGGGTTTCACTGAAGCCAGTGGAGGAGCGGTTTGCTCAGGTTCTGCTTTGCTGCAGGATCATTAGGGCCCTGGAAGTTTAAGTCTGACTCCTGGGACAGCACCCTGCTGAAAGTTTTATTCTGAATATTTGCAAAAGAAGTGAACTTCCAGTAGGGAGGTGGATGTTACAGTAATGCTACTTCATTGGGTAAAAACCAAATCATTTCAAGAACATACAGAGGATTAACAACAACAACAACAAAACCCAACAAAGCAACAACTAGAATCTTTTTGAAGTATTTTTTTCTTCAGTGGAAAGGACCAGTTTGAGACCTGTGAATTATTGCAATGACTAAACATATCGTTAGACAGGGTGTGAAATAACCTGACAACCCAGCATTCTGAGGCAAGAAGCAGGAAACTGTTGTTTTCCCAAATGTGTGGTTCATTTCTGTCCACAAGATCTTGTTGCGGAATAAGAAACAATACAGTATTAGCTTAATGAAGATCCTTCCTCAGTGTGGCCCTTGGATACTTTGAAGGTGAAACTCACCAAACTCTATTTCATTTGTTCTAGGAGGTAATTTGTTGCAAATGGTGGCATCATCAACTACCCTTAAAGAAATAATATTTCCCACTGATGTTTAATGAAAAGGATCATCAAAGAAAGTGTCGTCCTTCCTGCCTTATTCAATATTGTTTCTCATCATATCAGTCACTGTCCTGGGGATTGTGAGCTTTCCGCATCTCTGGTGTTCCTAGCAAAAAACTCATAGCTCTAACCCCTACTAGAAACAGACATTTCAAGTACTGCTATAGGATTAATTAAAAGTGCTTTCACCTAAGGAAAGGGGGAAAGTAAAAATCATCTACTCATAAATGTTACTCATGATTCACACATTTCCAGCAGCATCAGAAAGAAAAACGCCACCTGTATTCCTAAGAAACTACAATCTAGGTCTCTGCACACTAAAGCTTGTTGCTGTAGCACTTCAGACTTTTAAAAATCCTTTTTAGTAAAGAAAATAAACAACACTCATTCACAATACTGGCTATGATACTTCAATTGACACTCTTAAGTTCCAGCAGTCTCATTGTTATAAGTCAGCGTTCAGAGTCGCAGGCAAGAAACTTACCTTAAACGAGTAGTAGAAGGAGCCCCATTCCTTTCCTTCCACCACTTCAGTAAAAGTCACTGTGTCAGTGCAAGCCACTGGGGAAGAATCCAGCGTCTGCCCGGTCCCACTGGAATCGAAGCTGCCCTCTGTGAAGTTGGCTGGCATGGCTCAGGCGGGGTTGAGCCTCACTGTCCCTGCTCCTGCAGCTGAGTGAGGGAGTCCAGCTTGCCTCCTGAGAGCTGGGCGGCAGCTGCAGCTCTGCTGAACAGAGGCACAGAGCCCTCCCTGAGCCCACCTCACTGAAGAGCTTTGCCTTATGACAGGGAGGATCTACGTGCTGCTCTCTCCTTGTCAATTACCACCAGGTAGCCAGCACAGCACAACCCTCATCACCCCACAGTCCCACCCAGGGCCCAGGCCCCACCCCAAGAGCAAGGTGGAGCTCCCCATAGCCATCGACATGGCTCCCTGGATGGGACCCCTGTTCTGTTGTGGTTTTCCTTACTTCCACAGTGGACCCCCACTTCTGCTTCAGCTTCAACGATACAGGAATTGGGACTGATCAGAAGGTGCATGAATTCGGGTCATGTTTCCACTTCTGAAATCAAATTATAATTATGTATTTGTTTCAGCTGAGGTTGCTTTCTGACTTAAAGCCTCACCTTGCCATCTACTGTGTCATGTGCTGTTATTTCCGTAAGTGTAGGCAAATAGTACATTTGTATTTCACACCCTTAGTTCTATCTAGGTGTTCACAGGGCAGTTCTCAGAAAAACATGAGGTCTGTGTTTGTCAATGAGCCACAAAACCTTGTGATATGACTGGGAGGGGCCTGGTAAAGATGCCTTCAGTATATTCATCTCAGTTTCTACCTAGGACCAATACTCAGGGCGAGGGTAGAAAGGAGGTAATGCAGCATCCTGGGCACCACAGACAGGGCTAGGCGAGAATACTAAGAGCTGCTCCTGTTTCACAAAAAACCTGCAAAGCACATTTACATTCTTTCATGCAGTTTCCCAAACAACCTTGTGAGATAGGCAAGGAAGTTATCTTTATGTTCTCCTTTATGCTAGCAGAGAGTGGCTCCAATAGGTGAAATGACTTGCCCAAGATCCCACAGCTGCTGATGTAAATGAACTGATAACCCATCTCCAGAACTTCCTAGACAGCAGTGCTTTTACTGTAACAGACTGGTTTGCATCAAATCTCAAATGTCTATGGGGCATGAAGGTAACATGAATGAGGGTAGCAGGCCAGGTATAAAACAATAGGAATTAAGCTGCTTACATGACAACCAAGCATAATACCTGATTCCTCACATTGAGAACACTCTGTGAACCAACCAGGTCCAACCACTGGTTTATGACACCTGGAATAAGAGGTAGTAGCTTTAGTGGCCACCACTAAAGAACCTGGCCCCCATGAGATCTCCTGGGAAAGCTTTATTATAAACCATCGAGCCCCAAGGAGGGCACAGTGCTCTAGCCATGAGAAGGCATTAAGTCTATAATGAAGGGCAGCAAACAGAAGTGAGTTGTGTAGAAAACTGGATAAGCTGTGGGCTCTTAAGGAAAGGTTCAAAACAGGACAACAACTCAATAGCAAAACAAGTGCAGCATATTCCAGCAAACAAATAAGCATGAAGATAGGCTCAACCATATTAAAAATTAAGGAAAATAACTCAAAACAGTAAGAATGTTTATCTATCAGCATAGTGAAAGCTAGCATATGGCTATCCCCAAGTGCTGACAAGATTGAAGGGAAACAGGTGTACATCTTTACTTCTGGTGAGAGTTAGTTGATGTGGTAATTTTGAAGAGCAATTCAGCAGTATTTAGTAAAGCTGGAATTACATATCCTCTAATGCATTGTTCCATTTCTAGATGCTAATAATTTTTCATCTCTATCTGGGTTACTTACATGTGCTCAATTCACAGAAATTCTTTGCACTACATACTTAAAACATATACACTTTTCTGTAGGCATGTTTTACTTCAAGAAAATGTTTATAAGACAAAATCTGTGAGGAACTCCTGGGAAAAGGTAGAAGCTGATTAGGTCACAGTGTGGTAGGGGCAGAGTGAGAGAAAGTGGCAGATGCCATGGACAGAGAATAGGTGGGGAGAGAGAGCTTTCTGGTTGTTTCCTTTTCTCTCCATTCATGATCCAAATAGACCATTGTTTAACCTGTGGCCACCCAAGAGAAACATTTATGTATCTGTACAAGCAGACATGCAAAACGATGCCTTTGCCATGTGTAAAGAAATGTATCAGAAGCAACCTAAATATTCATGATGTCAAAATCAATGAATCATCCCAAACTGGAAACCACCCAAATGTCCAACAATTGGATGAATAAATTTTCATGTAGTCACACGATGAAATACTATATAGCAATGAGAAAATGATCTGCAGCCAAAAATAACATAAATGGAACTTACAAACATAATATTAAGCAAAATAATAAATATGCTTGTTTTCTTTCTTTCTTTTTTTTTTTTTTTTGAGATGGAGTCTTGCTCTGTTGCCCAGGCTGGAGTGCAGTGGCGCGATCTCAGTTCACTGCAAGCTCTGCCTCCTGGGTTCACGCCATTCTCCTGCCTCAACCTCCCAAGTAGCTGGGACTTCAGCCGCCCACCACCATGCCCGGCTAATTTTTTGTATTTTTAGTAGAGACAGGGTTTCACCATGTTAGCCAGGATGGTCTCGATCTCCTGACCTCGTGATCCACCTGCCTCGGCCTCCCAAAGTGCTGGGATTACAGGTGTGAGCCACTGTGCCTGGCCCTTTCATTTTTATAAAGTATAACTATGCATGTATATAACACAATGGAATACTATACAGTAGTTAAAAGAAAGTTGAGTGGACAAGAAGACAAACTAACATGGTATAATGATTAACTGTATGTGTCAGCTTGACTGGGCTATGGAGTGCCCAAATAGTTAAACCTTATTCTGGGTGTGTCTGTGAGGTGGCTCTGGATGAGATTAGCATTTGAATTGGCAGACTGAGTAAAGCAGATTGCCCTCCCTAATGTGAATGGCTCTCATCCGTTCAATTAAAGGCCTGAATAGAATAAATAGGCTAATTCTTCTGTGAAAAGGGGTGAACTCCTCCTGCCTGACTACTTTGAGCTGGGACATTGTTTTTTTTCTGGCTTTTGGGCTTGAACTGAAACATCAGTTCTTCCTGGGTCTCAAGCCTGCCAGCTTTCAGACTGGAACTACACCATTGGCTCTCCTGGTTCTCAGGCCTTCATACTCAGACTGGAACTACACATCAGCTCTCCTGGTGCTTGCTGCTTACAGATCTTGGGTCTTCTTAGTCTCTATTAATTGTGTGAATGATTATTTCATATTGTATTCCTTATAATAAATTGCTCTCTCTGTTTCTCTCTCTCCCCCTACTCTACACACACTCACACACGCACACACACACACACCCCTCCTATTAGTTCTGTTTCTGTTTCTCTGGAGAACTCTAATACACATTCTCACCTGAACTCATTTGTAGAAATTCCATAAAAATGAGAGAGTCATTGATGAAATGCAGGACTTAAAGGAAAACCAGAAGACATTTGCTAGAATGGCTTAAATGATAAGGATGGAAAATACAACATGTTGGTGAGGATGTGGAGGAAAAACTAGCATACCCTACTGTAGTGATGTGAGTTGGTACAAACCCCTTTGGAAAACTGCTCGGTAGTATCATCTACTGCCGAACATATGCATGCTCTATGACCTAGCAGTTTCACTGCTAAGAAAATACCCAACACAAATGAGCACACATGTTAACGAAAAAATGTTACAGTCAATATGGCAGTTCTGTTTGTAATAGCCTCCAACTAGAAGCTACCTAAGTGCCATTCAATAGTAAAATGGAAAAATAAATTGTGGTATATAAAATGGAAAAATAAATCGTGGTATATTCACACAATGGAAAACATACACTAATGCAAATGAATGATGCTGGATGCTGGTAATATTCTGTTCATTGACTGGACTGACAGTAACCTGAAGGTGTTCCACTTGTGGAAATTCATCGAGCTATATACACTTATAATTTCTGCATGTTTCTGTATGAATGTTATATAAGCTTATTTTTAAAAAGCTGTGGGAAAATTCTGGAGTTAGATTAGAAGCTGACTGAGTCACAGTTTTATAAAGATGGGAGCTTGGATGGGAAATGGCAACTTAGAGCAGGCAAAGGCCAGGTGCTATGAACAGGAGATAGGCTGAGATAGAACTCTTTTTAGTTGTGTCTTTTTCTGCACCCACTGTCCAGGTGGCTCATTCCTTGGCCTGTGGTTACCACACAGCAGAAACTCTGGAGCCTGGCCTAGAACTGGGTCGGTGGGGTGGGGAAGCAGGGGAGCAGATCACAACATGTGCAGATGGGCAGCTGGCACTGAGTATTTCTTCTTGTCCATCTGTATTAAGTTGAAATCAAGGTGTTGGCTGCAATTGGGAACTCATCACAGTGTCAACTGGGGAAGGATCCACTTCTAGGTCCTCCCATGCTGTTGGCAGAATTCCTTTCCTATGGCCATAGAACTCATGGCAGCTTCTTTCTTCAAAGCTAGCAAAGGGGAGAGAGATTCTAACAAGATGAGTACAATACTCTTATGTAATCACACACTTGTCATTGTATATGTCCTGTTTCCACATGTCATTGTATATGTCCTGTTTCCATTGGCTGAAAGCAAGTCACATAATCTACTTACACTCAAGAGAAAGGGATTATAGAAAAGCGTGAAAACCAGGTGTCAGATATCATGGGGGTCACCTTAAAGTCAATCCTCCATACCACTCCATGGGCTAGATGTTTACAAATGAAGAGGCAGCTCATGAAAAAGACCCAGGAAGCCCAAGCATGGCAGCTCACAACCATAATCACAGCACATTGGGAGGTCAAGTTTTGGGGTCACTTGAGCCCAGGAGTTCAAGACCAGCCTAAGCAACATAGACCCCATTTCTGCAAAATATGAAAACAATTAGCTGGATATGGTGATGTGTGCCTGTGATCCCAGCTACTCAGGAGACTGACGTGGGAGGATCACTTGAGTCCAAGAGGTCGAGGCTGCGGTGAGTTGTGATGGCACCACTGTACTCCATCCAGAGTGACCTGAGACCCTGTCTCAAAAAAAAAATAAATAAATAAAATAAAAAACAAGGAAGAGTAGAGCTAAGTATTTTAGGCATACCAACAGGAAATACTGAGTATAAAAATAAACAGCTGAAAAAACTACAAAATAGGTGTTTTGAATGGCTGGAGAAAAGAATGAATGAGATAAAAGACAGGTGAAAAACTCTCAGAAGACATTAAAAGTGATAATATTATGAAAAAATGGGACAAACAGTTAAGGAATATGTGCAATAAAGGTAGATGTCTGAACCTTTGTATCCTGAGTCCCTGTGGGAGAGTTAAAAATTAATGGAAGAGATTGGGAAACAAAATTTATGAACAATTTTATTTACAATCCATAAAAATTCTTGAAATTTTGACATGTAAAATTCTTAAGAATACATTTACAAAAGACATAAAATGTCTCTATAAAACATAGCAAAAATAAATGAATAAAGACATGAGGAAATTGAGAGGAACACCAGTTCAGGGACTGGAGGACTCGGGATTGCTAGAAATGTCACTTCTTCCCAAATTGATCTATAGATTCAGTAAAATTCCACTAATAATCAATCCAAGATTTTTAGTAGAAATTAACAAGCTGATATCAAAATTCATATGGAAAGGCAACAAATGTACATTATCCAAAGCACTTAAAAATGAAGAACATCATGGCAGAGCTTAAACTACCTGACTTCAAGATTTTCTATAAAGCTACAGAATTCAAGACAGTGGAGACTGATGAACAATGGAACAATACATTTTGTATATGTAAAAATTGATCTCTGCTTATATAGGTATCTGATTCTTGACAGAGGTACCAAAACTAACCAGTGGTGAATAGAAAGTCTTTTCAACAAATGGCACCAAGCAACTGGATATTCACATGAAAAAGGAAATGATCGTCAGCCTATGATTCTCATCATGGCCAAAATTAATTTGAAGTGGATCACAGACTCAAAACTATAAGCCTTTATAAAAAAAGCAGAGGAGAATATTTTTACAACTTGGGGTTAGGCAAATATTTCTTAGATAGGATGCAGAAAGCAATAATCACAACAAAACTTGAAAAACTAGACTTCATTAAAATTAAAATATGATCATCAAAAGATGTTTTGAAAGTGCATTTTTTTAAAAAAGAAAAGATGTCAAAATGTACAGAAAATATTGAGAGAAAACATTTATAAAATATACATCTGACAAAGAACTGATATCAAAGATATATCAATAAGAAGACAAAAATATTAAAATGGAAAATTAATATAGACACCTCACAAAGGACAATATGAGAATTCGCCACAAGTGTTTGTACAAGTGCTCAAGGACAATGGTCTGGGAAATGCACAATGAGATGCTACTACACATTCACAAGAATGACTAAAGTTCAAGAGACTGACAACACCAAAGGTTGGTAAGGACATGCACCATTTGAAATTCTCACACAATGCTAGTGGAAGGAAAAAATGGTACCACTATGGTGGTTTATGTTTGTTGATGAAAAACTGGAAAGATTCCAGGTGTTCATCAGTAGGAGAATGGGTAAATAAACCGGGATATACCCATACGATGGAATACGTCTCAGCAATAAAAAGGAGCAAAGCAATAATACGTGCCACAACATGAGTTAATTTCAAAGTCATTAGGCTGAAAGAAAAATCCTTAAAAATGTGTATTATATAATTGTGTTTATCTTAAGCCCTGGAATAAGCAAAATTAATTTATGGTAGAAAATCTAAGCATGGTAATTGCATCTGTGGGTATGGGTATGGGGCTGGATTTGGAGTTTGGGAAGAGGCATAGAGAACTTTCAGAGGTGGTGGTAATGTTATGTATCTTGATAGGGGCCTAGGTTACACAGGTGTATGCATCCATCAAAATGCACTGAATGGCATAATTAAGATTTGTGTATTATACATAATTTTTACTTGAGACAAAATAAAAAATATATAAACAAATGGTAGTATGCATTTACTTGATATTCATGCTGAAGCATTTGAAGGGACCTTAGTGATGTTGTTGACTTACTTGGAAATGCATTAATTTCCTAAAATAATTGTTGGATAGAAAGTTGAATAGAGTGATAGGTCCATGACAATGCAAAAAAAATTGATAGAATCTAAGTGGTGTTTGTATGAGTTTTCATTGTATAATTCTTTTCTATATGATTGGAAATTTCATAATAAAATATTTTTAAAAATTTAAACAAAATTATTTGAAGGAATAATTATTGAAAATTTGTCAGAATTAAAGGAACTTGTAAGACTTTAAATTGAAAGGATATAGCAGGTGTGAAACAAGAGAAGAAAAGGAAAACTTAGACAAGTAACAGTACAATGTAAGGATATCAAGGACAAGGGAAAAATTCTAAACATTTTCAAAGAGAAAAAGCAGAACCTTTACAAAGAAATAGGCATCATATGGGTATCTGAGTTCTTAATAACAATACTGGATGCAAGAAGATCATTGAATAATGACTTGGAGATTTAAAAAAAAATCTGCAAACCTAAAATCTTATATCCAGAAAAGTTCATGTGTGAATATAAAATATTTTTTTCACATTCCTGCCTCCAAAATGAATCATTTCTTTTGGGGGGCTGGATGAAGGATGTCAGATGACCTTGACACAAATATCAAAAGATTTTTTAAAGAAATACAAATTTAGGTATGATTTGAGAAATCTATTGACCAGTAGTCTACACAGCAAGTTATGTTTAACTTTGTTACATTAAAAAAAAAAAAACAACTAACTCATCATTGTTATATAGGTTAAGTCTCTTCAATAAGAAAATGATGAGAGCGCTGGTTATTCACAAATTTCAATAGCCAATATCTTGAGACCCTGCTCCTGGGAGTTCTGTTCTAAGGGTTACAATACAAAAATATAGGGATAGCAGATTCCAAGTTTGCATGCTGCTTCAGAAGCTTCTCTGGATATTGCAGTCAGAGGAGATGAATGGAGCAGAACCTCAGCTGGCTGCAAATTTGTTGAAATTTACTCTCAAGGATCAGTGCTATAGAGCAGTAGTCCTCAAGGTGTGGCCCAAGGACGGGCAGCATCTGCATCATTACCTGAGAACTTGCTAGAAATGAAAATTCTGGGGCCCCACCCCAGACCTACTATGTCAGAATCTCTGGGGGTGGGGCCCAGGAATCTGTGTTTTAATGAACCCTCCAGATGATTCTGAATTCTGCTAGGTTTGAGAAGCATGATCCCAGAAAAGCATGTTGAAGCTGATGGAGTCATCAGAAGGATGAACTGGATGACATGGGGTGGAGTCACCTGACTGGGGCAGGGAGGGATTGAAATGCATCAATCCACTGGCTTTTAGGTATAAGATAAATGTGATTAGCTTTTGACATATTTCTAAAAGCAGTTCTATGGTCCCTGACATTTCCTCTAATATGATACATATGCCTAGAAAATTTTCTCCCATGTATCACTGAGATTTGATGAATTCTCTATAATGTGTAGGGAAGTAAGCTATACTACAATATTATGATAGCTAATGATTGTAGCGACTATTAATTTCATTCAAGGATGATGGCTCTTTACAGCTTTGGAGGTAGACTCCTAATCCTGGCCAATTGCTCATCATTAGTTTAACATCATCCTTTACTCTTTCACCCAATACCTACTTACCACACAGGTCTCCTGGCAAGAAAGTGCTTTTCTACCTCTCTAAGAGTCCTTTTCTTTGTATCCCCTTAGTAACCTTTTCCTCACACATAATATTGCTCATCCCTATTTAATACTTTGTCTAAATATTTCTGTTCTCTGATAGACAATGATCTCTGTAAGGGCAGGGACCACAGCTGTTGTACTGACTACTGTACCTTTTTGTATCAAGCTCAGTACTTGGCATCAAATAGATATTTGTTGAATGAATGACTCAGAGTGCAAGCTCGTGGGTATCGTGTTGTTATAGGATAACCTTGAAACTTTTCTAATTTAACAAAAACAGGACTTTAACTTTATTAGTTAGATATTAACTGATAACAGCAACTACAAACCCCAGCATGTTGCGATGATACAGATAAGAATCTTTGCCCTGAATAGCCAGTGGTGCTGGGGGGACTGGCTCATGGCAAGGCTGACAGCTTCCCTCACCGTGATTCTACTCTGGTTTGAGAGCTCTGGTCTCTGCTACGTCTATTACAAGAGGCAGCCCAGCATTCCCCTCCTTGCCACCCCTTGGCACAAGTGAATAGTTTACTAACAGATTGCAATAAATTTTGCATCACACCTATGTGTTACCTATGGAGACTGGGAACCCTCCCAAAGTCCAGTATTTTACGTGTTTACTGCTTGCCAGGATAGGGGTTCTCAATCCTCCATGCACATTGAAATAATCTGGGGTGCTTTACAATCCTCCCTGCACATTGGAATAAGCTGGGGTGCTTTCATGCCACCCTGGAAGGTTCTGAAGAGATTGTTCTGGGGTGCAACCTGGGCATTGGGATTTTGAAATGCACCCCGGGTAGTTCTAACATGCATCTGAAACTGTCCCTATAAACTATATAAAATTAATCAGGGAAGAAATGAAAAGAAACCAAGCTTGCAGCACATTCAGCATTAATCATGAGGTCAACTTGCTCTCTTACCTGCTTCCTTACAGTTGGTTGGTGCTTATTGTCCTAGAATCAAGTAAACCCTGTTACAATATTATAGTTCACCATAATCATTCTATAGATAACACCTTGAACATTGTAAAATGTTGTTTTCTCTTTGAGAAATTCTTTCAGGTCCTGCATACCAATGAAACTATTGATGTCAGCTGGTCTAAAGGACCCCAATGATACCAACTGGTTTGAAGAACCCCATGAGAAGCTGACTCACCAAAGAAGGCAGTTTCCATGACTTTGGGAGGCTGGGGCGGTGGGGCGGGTGTATCACCTGAGGTCAGGAGTTCGAAACCAGCCTGGCCAACATGGTGAAACCTTGTCTCTATTAAAAATACAAAATTAGCCAGGTGTGGTAGCACACAACTATAATCCCAGCTACTCAGGAAGCTGAGGCAGGAGAATCACTTGAACCTGGGAGGTGTAGATTGCAGTGAGCCAAGATCATGCCATTGCATACCAGCCTGGGCAACAAGAGCAAACCTCCGTCTCAAAAAAAAAATCCCCAGCCCAGAAGTCTTTGTGGAGGTGGATCTCCTTGCTCCTCCTATCTCCTTGTTAGGTGCCTTGCGGTCATTAAACTTTCTCTGCTGCAAACCTTGTTGTTTATGTAATTGATTTGTTACTGCACAGCAGGCATAGGAGCCTGTTGGTCCTACAACACATTCAGGGAAATGAATCCCTACCCTAGGAGGAGAGCAGTTCTAGGTTCCTGGTTCTGGTTTGTACGTTTGCTGCCTGCCCAGCAGTTTTCATTCTGAGGCTACTTTCCTAATTATCTGGTCCTGCCTGGTCTTCAGCCCTGAGGGATGCTTCTGGCACTCCTGGGATGCACAGGAAGCCCAACATCCTTTGTGTGTTTCACTTTTTCAAGACCCAGTTTTAGCCATGGGGCACCCATAGTCTCAGAGGAGCAGAGAAAAGGAGGGAACTTTCCAACTTCTTTATCTTTAGGCCATCTCTTTTTCTTGGCAACAGGAAGTCATAGTCAACATCCTTTCTGGAGACTATCAAACACCACATTTGGATCACATTTCAAAAATTAAATATAGCCTTACTTAAAAATGTCCAACATGAGCCTGAAAGAAGAATGTCTGGGACAAGAAGGGTGTGTAGATTACAAAATTCCAAATACATCCCTTAGATTTTCTCTGCCCTTGGGTTGGCTCAGTCATCCATTCTACCTTTCTGACCTCAGAAACATGGGCCTCTCAGTTTAATTCTTGTACCTGAGAATGCAATGGATCTAAGACTGGGGCATCATAATAAGGCTAAACCAAAGCTTGGAGATATCAAAAGAGAAATTTGCACAAACTGCTGTGAAACTGCTTTACCAGGTATAGTTTACTCTTTATGCTGCTGGGGCACATTCAGGCTATGGGGCTTTGGAAAAGAGGTGGTGTCTGGTGAGTTTCACCTTTAAAAAAATCTTCCTTTATCTTTGGTACCTGTCTAGTTCTCCTTTACTCAGACTCTCTACCTCTTCCTATTGTATTAAGTCCAGCATTTAGTTTGGAAGAAGGCATCGCACATTGCCCAGTGGTAGTCAGTGAAACAACTCCTCCAAAATCATTTTGGTCACTCTCCAATCTCTAGTAGCTATTGAGACATGCACAGTGTTCTCCCTATAAGTAGAATGGAGATCTGAAAGTCTTAGCTGAAACAAACGTTCAGTAAGACCAGTGTCCAATGTCAGGGATCACATGAATTGAATGTGAGGAGTTTCCCAAAATCCCAGGGCATAGATAATTACATGGAATGGACAATTGGTGAGGATGTGTTGGGCGTTGTTCACTGTGGGCCATGGACAGATGCCAATAAAAAGACAGCTGGGAGCTGACTTGGCTTTCACAAGGCCTCTGCCATTGGCTCACAAATGACACACCCTACAGTGACCATCTTCCTCCAAAGCCTACCCCCACCAAAGATTCAGCTCTTTGGGCTTGACAAGGGGAGAATGTGGGCTAGAAGTAATAGGATTTTTCTAAACGCTAAGGGAAAGTATATACAAATTTTTATTTGAAATATTATTTTGACATATTTTGATTATTGTATAGGAAGAGATTTTGTTGATTTTGTTTTGAAACCTATTTATATTCTTCACCTTCGTCTCTCAGCCTCTCCCCCTGCTGTGCCTTTATTTTTCTTGTTTTCTTTTTCTTTTCTTTTTTTTTTTAAACAAATCGTGTTGTAAAAATTGAATATCCAGTCTCTTCCTTTTCTAGATGAAGGTCACCTTTCCCAGGTTACTGAGTCCCTTCTTTTCTGCTAGGAGAACCTTTGCCTCAGTCTCATATCAGCCACGTACTACTGGGAGATACTTGGTAAGAACATAAAAGTTTTGACCTTTCTAGAGTGAAAAGCTTTGCCCATGAGACAGGCATTTTAGCTTTAGCAGGGATGGAGAGTTCTGGAAGAGAATGCTCAAGGTTCCATGGATCCCACCAGCTTCCTGCGTCATACATTCACTATGGGAGCCCTGGTCACAATTTTTATATCCTTGAACAAATACATCATTTTCCTGCAATGCTAAAAGAGGAGAGTTCATAAGCTTTGGAATAAAAGTTATAGGCAACATATTTAAACTTGTTTTTTATATATGTATTTTTAATGGTTATTGGGGTCCATCTCAGTAGGGATTGACACTCTGCCTCATTGCAGGGAAAGTCCAAAAGTTTCTCTTAGTGCTCTGTAAATGAGAAAGTTCTGGAGCTTGCAGGTATTTCCTGACTGTCCACAGTGATGCATTTGTTAGCTGACATTTTGTTAGTTGGCTTTTTCATATATGAACTGTGCCCTGGGCTGTCAAAATGATCTGGATTCAAAGTTGACTCTGCTATGTCCTGTCTGTGAGTCCCTGGATTATTTACTTAATAGTTCTAAGCCTCTTTCTTCTCATCTGTTAACTGAGAGACTATGGTGCCTGCATCATGAAGGTGTTGGAAATCAAATGAGATCAATTGTCTTCCTTCTTGTCTTCTGCTTAATCATTACTATTTTTAAAAATGTGAACAATTTTTCCTTGACTTTTTCTTTAGTCTCCAAATTCCTGAATGGAGACACTGCACCTTTTCTCCATGTATCCTCTGACAAGTTTGAACTTTACCAGAACCCTGTGATCCTGGAAAACAGAAAAGGTTAATAAATGCCCCCACTGCTTTGTGTTCCAGAAAGGGCTTCATGCAGCTAACCATTATTCCCCATGTAACTTAAATCAGACTCACCAATGCTGCCTTGTGGGCATTGATATGGTTCAAATGTTTTGTCCCCTTCAAATCTCATGTTGAAATGTGACCTCTAATGTTGGAGGTGGGGCCTGGTAGGAGGTGTTTTGGTCCTGGGGGCGGATCCCTCATGAATGGCTTGGTGCTGTTCTGCAGTAATGCAGTGAGTTCTTGATTTGAGTTCACGTGAGATCTGGTTGTTCAAAGAGCCTGGCACCTCCTCCTCTCTCTCTTGCTCCCTCTCTTGCCATATGATGTGCCTGTTCCCACTTTGCCTTCTGCCATGATTGTAAGCTTCCCGAGGCCCTCACCAGAAGCAAATGCTGGTACTGTACTTCTTGTACAGCCTGCAGAACTGTGAACCAAATGAACCTCTGTTCTTTTTAAATTACCCAATTTCACATATATTTTTGTAGCAACACAGAGTAAATAGCCATAAACACTTATAACAAGGCCAGATGCAGACCCTCTAAATTCCTTTTGTTTGTCTCATAAATGATGTTAGCTAAGCTGTTTTGTCCCCACTGATCAATCAGAAAAAAAGGCAGGCTAAACCAACTTTGGTTAAGATTCTTTGCTTCTCCTAGGCTGAACTTTGTCCCGCCCTCAGCCTCAGCTAGCACACAGCTCCTCCTTCACAGCCTCTCCCTGGAGTAGGCTGCAGAGTTCAGGGTAAAATATTCCCTCATCTACTGACAGATCGTGTCACTCCTGTCATGGCACTTCTCCACACCTGGTTCTTTCTAGCCTTGTCTATTCTTTCCTATGAAAGAGAATCTCTTTTTTCCTAACTCTTGAGATACTTGCAGATCTCATGATAAGAATGTTCTCCAAACTACAACAGCTGCTTTCTCCTTACTGTAATGGTCCAGTCTCCCTCTTGCACTAATCCTTTTGAATAAAGTCTCTTTATTTTATTTTATTTTAAGATGGAGTCTCGCTCTGTTGCCAGGCCGGAGTGCACTGGTGCGATCTCGGCTTATTGCAACCTCCGCCTCCTGGGTTCAAGGAATTCTTCTGTCTCAGCCTCCCCAGTAGCTGGGACTACAGGCCCACGCTACCATGCCCAGCTAATTTTTGTATTTTTAGTAGAGACCGGGTTTCACCATGTTGGCCAGGATGGTCTCGATTTCTTGACCTTGTGATCCGCCCGCCTTGGCCTCCCAAAGTGCTGGGATTACAGGTGTGAGCCACCACACCTGGCCTGAATAAAGTCTCTTCTTACCTAAGTACCAAATTGTTTTTGGACATTCTCAGAGTGTTTAAAAATGCATGCTGTATTGAATTAAAACATGTTATTAGCTCAAAATTCAATCACAAAAACTGTATTGAGCAATTAATATATGTGGAATAAGTTGTATCAGATGTTGCCAGAGCTTCCTTGACACATGCAAATTCATGGTTTGGTTGGGTGGAATAGACACAAATGCTCTCGGTTAAATAACGAAAGAAGAGTAAAATAACACAAACATAGTAGGTGATAAAGGCGGTGTGATTAATCTCTGAGTAGCAAAGAGAATTATTCTTTTGAGTTCTGAGGAAGCAGAGCTCATAGTTTTGAGGTTTAAATTCGGGCTTGGGTGTTTTTAGTAACTTTGGTTGAAGAACACAACTTTTATTTTCCCACCTGAGTGCAGAATGGTGAGTAAGTGTGGATTGTAGAGCAAAGGAAATTAACTTCCACCAGTGGGATTTTGATCCTCTGATATCAGAATGTGTTACAGCCTGCAGAGATTAAATTTCTCAGCATTAGGGGTAAACAGACACTCACTCCCATGACTTTGTTTTCAAAAAAAATGAGCTGACATTTAAGCTTGAAATAGCCATGTTGTTGCAGCCACTATTTAATTCAGATATATCACAGATGCTGCATTTGGATGTTTATTCTATAAAAAACTGTGTAAAAGTGAATTGGTTGGAGGAGTTGTAATTACTCAGATAGGATCAGGAAAGAATATGGGAGAAGGTAAAGGGGGAACTCCATCTCACCACTGGGCTGGGTGCCTGAAAGATGTCACAACACTTAATTCCCATAATATTTCTTTAAAGTGGGTGCATATTTCCCCATAGTGAAGGTGCGGGAGCTCTTGGTAAGGAATAACTCTTCAAGTAGAGCAATAAGATAAGAAATGACCATTGACTTTCGACACCAGTTAACTTTTCACAGTACCTTAGTTTTGGCTTGGAATTCTGATATGGTGGTGAGGGTTCTAAATCATTAGTATGAAATAACAGTATCCTCAGCATAGCATTAAACAGAAAATTGCTTTGAGGGCAGAGAAATTCTTGGGATCCTGCAGAAAAGACAAATGTGGTATATTATATTTAGTAATTAATTGCTTGCTATAATGGGTACAAGAGGTTATACCTGTTACAATGATTAAGAAATATAGTCCCTAAAGAAATGGAATGCAATGTTCTACTTAAAGGAGGACACTAGAATAAATATGATTTCACAGTCCATACTTTTAGGGTTGTATTTTTTTAATTATAACACCAAACTGTGGTTCCTTTAAATAAATACCTGAAGATGTAAAGACACAACTTATATTAACTGCTAATGTATTCCTCAGTGCCCAGTTGTGATTCGTATATTCAGCTCTGCATTCTACTTCTTAATTCCACTTGTAGATTTTTGTGTCAAGGTATATATTTTAGTGTCTCTTTGTTCTGCTAACATGAAATGTGTTTTGATTTATTCAATCATCCCTATAATAAAGATTAAAGTTTTTTCTGAGTTTTCAGAAACAGCACTGAACATTCTTGAACTCTTGTCTGATTATTTCCTCAAAATATTTTATTGAAGTACAATTGCTATTACTACCTCTTCATCAATTCCTTCTTTTTCTTTCTTAATTTTACTGTCTTTAAAAAATCTGAACCCTTGGATTAAATACTTAACATTTATTTTCATTCATTCATATTTATAATTGAAGCATTTAAGGCAACGAATTTTCCTCTGAATCTGCTTTTAGCTGTGACCTGGAGAGTCTGATATGTGGTATTCTCATTTTCGTTATTTCCTACAATAAGTACAATGTGTGTCTGATTTCTTCTTAGACCAAAGAATTACTTGGAAGTGACTTCCAAATGTTTATATTTTTGTTCAGTTTAATTTCAAGTTTTATTTCTTGAATTATATTTTGAAGGCAAGCTCCATCTTTTGCAATATTTTAAAACATATATATATGTTCAGTTTTTGAAAAAATGCCTGCAATTCTATTTATAAGATAATATCACAAATGCACGTGTGTGCACACATGTGCGTGCGCACACACACATATTTTTAGAAGCATTTTATTAGGTACTCTTAGTTCTACTGAAGTCTCTAGAATCTCGTTTCTTTACCTTTCAGCTTTTGTCTACCTAATTTGTCAAAGGCACAGAAAGGTTTGTTTATGTTTTCCATTATTATTGGGGTCCTGTGTTTCTCTTTGTATTTCCTCTAGGTCTATACTGTACATTTTGATGCTGTATTGTTGTCATAAAAAGATTTGTGACACATATGATTATGTTGAATTATGGCAACCATCAAGTAAAAATTCTCACATATAATTTTTTCACCTTGGATTTTGATTTGTTATAAACTAATATTATGAGCTGATATCAGTTAATAATTGCTTTTTAGTCCAAGTACAGAGACCTTAAAAAAAGAGCAATTTAAACAAAACAGAATGCTTGTTTGTCTTTCCCTCAAGTAAGATAGAGTCAAGATATTGTGGTGAAGGCACAAGGTAAATAACATGATCACCTTACCTTGGGCCTAAGAACTAGAGTTGGTAAGTTGCAGAACCAAAACTTTCAGTCATAGAAGTCTCCAAAGCTATTGTTCTTAACCCTTTTATTACACTAAATCTGCAGAGCTATTATAGTGTTCATCATAAAGAAACAAATTAGTTAAAAAAAAAGTGGTTGTACCAAGAAATCCTGCATTTCAAGGATAAATAAGTTTTACATGCATTCAGTAAAAGTGAGTCACTAATAAAGAAATACTATATTAATTTAGTAAGTAAATAAAAAAAAGTATCCTGAATTTTTTCTTTGCAACATTATATGCCAGAAAATAATTTTTACAAAGTCAAGTTTGAATTAATGTAGGAAAGCAATGGGGAATTAGTGCTAACTTGAGTCAAGGGGTGGTGAAGTGGTTCCACGATATCATCAGTGACCCAGGCTCATCGTATCTTCTTGCTCTGTTTTCCTTGATGAAGTGCTTCCATCTTTAAGGTCACCATATGGTTGTAAGACATACATTTCAGCTTCATCGTGTTTGCATTCCAGCCAATGGAAGAATGAAACGGGAAAGACAAAAGGGAGCTCAGCTCCTTTTAAAGGAACTTTCCTGGAAGCCCTCCCAGTAACTTCCACTTATATTTCATTGGTCAGAACTTAGTCACATAGCTTCTCCTATTTGCAAGGGAGGCTGAGAATATGGTCATGCTCTATAAAATCAGGATTCATTAAGTAAGTCAGATAAGCAGACAAAACCCTTGGTATGCATGGAGGATTTGTTATAAGACTCCTGTTGATGCCAAATCCAAGATGCTCAAGTCGCTGATATAAAATGGTGTAGTATTTGCATATAACCGATGCATATCCTTACATATACTTAAAATAATCTCTAGATTAATTAAATACAATGTAAATGCTAGGTAAATAGCTGTTATACTGTATTTCTAAATTTGTATTATATTTTAGTTTCTTTTGCATATCTTTCCTGATTCTTTTATTCTCTATATTCTGTAATCATTGGCATTTGGTGTCTCTTGTAAATATATTTTACTTATTGTTTTGTTTAATATGAGGCTATGTTTCTTTTAATAAGAGAGCAATTTAACCATTTGTATTTAGTATTAAACATCTTGTGTTTGGTCTCTCTATATACTTCCTGATTCTTACCTTTGTTTTCTTTTTGTTTCTGTCTTTTACTGCTATTTAAAATATTTTCTTTAGTTTTAGTGTTACCTTTGCATTTTTTCTTTATATTGTCTTTCTAAGGTTTTCTTTAATTCTATTTTCTTCTGCAACATGAAAGATAATACAATCGTTTTTGCTCTACTAATGTATATTTTTACAACTTAAAAATTTTGACTAAATTTCAGACTGCTAGTTTATCAACAACAGGAATAAGACATTATTTATTGGATTCCCCTTGTGAAAATGGGAAAAGCAGCTCATGTGCATTTCTTCCCATTCTGCTCCCTCGGCCTCTTCTCAAACCAGTGGAATTTTTGATGCAGGAACGAAGTTAGATATGGTGCATGTTGTCTTCCAAGAAATGTCACATGTATACTTTGTCTAGACATGATATTTACCAGATCAACTGTTACATAATTTGATATTAAAGTGGATTCATTGCCCACTGTAAGTACTTCTGTATCTTACTTATGTGTTTGTGAAGTCTAAATTTTGATTTCTACCTAAATTAGCTGGACAATGTCTTTAAGTAGTTGCTTGACTTCTTGATTCTTAACTACTTGTATATTTGAGAGCTTCCATTAATTCTAACTTGACTTTGTAGACATTGTTTTCTGGCATTTAATGTTGTAAAGAAGAAACCCAGGGTATTATTTTTCATTTACTTATGAAATTAACTAATATCTTTTTCCTTTTTAAGTGACTTCTACTGAATGCATATAGAGTTGTTTATTTATCTTCAAAATGCAGAATTTCTTGGTATAATCACTTATTTTTTACAAGTTTTGTCGCTTTGTGATGGACACTTTAGCTCTGCAGATTTAGTATAATAAAATGGTTAAGAACAAAGGCTTTGGAGACTTCTCTAATAAGTTTTGGTTCTGCAATTTGCCACTTGTTGTTCTTAGACTCAAAATAGGGTGATCATGTAATTTATTGTCCAAACTCATAAATTTGAGAATAAAATGGGTATTTTAGGTAGTTTACATGCAGTAAACCAGAATTGTCCTAAGCAAACAAGATATCTAGTCATCTTAGCTTTAGGGATCCTTTGTAAAATGGAAATTATAGTGCATGCTTCCTAGGGTTGTTGTGATGGTTCAAGGAGCTGATGTGTGCTCAGTGCAGTTGTGGTACATCATTGCCTCGTATTTATTCTTGCTAATGATAGTATTATTTATGTTTAGAATTCTCTTCAGCTAGAAAGACATTTAAAATAATATTTTTAACATTTTTATGTTGAATCTCCTCTGTACCCCAAGAACACTAATTATCCCTACTCTGTTCCTCATTTTATGTCATCTGTATCTATCTATCATCTATTCTCTGATCACCTTAATCTCTTTCTCCTTTTTCTCTGCATTGTCTGTGATGTCTTTAATCTTCATCTGATCTGATCTGATCAACACTAGATTTGGGTCTCTATTCTCTTCTTCATTCTTTTTAATAGCAGTTACAATTATGCAACAGCACTATAAATTACTCAAATTATTTCTTTAGTACCACCATCTTCCTTTTAACCTGTCTTCTTATTCTAGCATCAGTCTTTTATCTCTAGTTAGATCTCAGTTTCAATACTGGTACAATGGAACATAACATCAAACTTAGAGGCTCATTTATAGGACAAAATGATATAAAGCACTTAGAATAATGCCTGGAATATACTCAATGCTCAATATTATTATTTTAGAGTTTGTTTTTTTAAAAAAATTCCTGCAGCTTAAACTATTTTTATATTTTTGAAGTAATTTTTTCCAAAGTAATAAGCTTTATTTTTGCATGTTATATCTACTTAAATTTTTACATTATTTTCGCAGAATTGTAAAGTCAATTCTACATGTTTTTCTAAATAGCTTTATTATGATACATATATATCATAAAAGTCACCCATTTTAAGTACACAACTTCATTAACTTCTAGTAAATTTACAGAGTTGTGCAACCATCACCACAAATCAATTTTAGAACATTTCTCTCATGCAAATATTATCTCTCAGGCCTATTTGTAGTCATTCCTTATATCCACTCCAGTCCCAGGCAACCACGAATCAGCTTTTCATCTCTGTAGATTTATCTTTTCTAGACATTTTGTAGAAATTAAATCATAAAATATGTGGACTTTGTGTTGGATTTCTTTTGTGCAGTGTAATTTTCTCAAGTTCATGCATAGTGTGGCCTATATCAGTACTGTGTTACTTTTTATTGTTGTAAATTATTCAATTTTGTGGCTATATCCCATTTTGTTTATCCATTTGCCAGTTGAAAGACATTTGAGTTGTTTCCACTTTGGGGGTATTATCAATAATAAACATTCACATACAAGTCTTTGTGTGGCCATCTTTCATTTTCATCTCTCTTGGAGAGATTACTAGGAGTAGAATTGCTGATTTGCATGGTAACTTTGTGTTTAATTTTTAAGAAATTGCCATACTGCTTTCCAAAGTGGCCACACCATTTTACATTTCCACCAGCAATGTATAAATAAGGGTTTCAGTTTTCCCACATCGTTGACATCACTTTTATTGTCTGTTTTTTTGATTATAGCCATTTCAGTGATGAGTAAGTGTTATTTCATGTGGTTTTGATTTGCATTTCCTAATAGCCCATAATGTTGAGCATTTTTTCAGGTGCCTATTAGTTATTTGTATATCTTCTTTGATAAAAATATCTACTAAAATCTTCCGTCCATTTAAAAATTGAGTTGTCTTTTTATTTTTAAGACTTCTTGATTAAATCTGAATTTCAAATGTGCTATTCTCATTTCTCCCTTACACGTCTTATAAAACAATCAGGTTTACACAGTCTTTCTATTTCCATATGTTGGTGTTGTGTGTATTTTCTTCCTGAAAAGAGCAGGTTTATATTTGCATTGTCACCTAGACTGAAGACTGTAGGAAAGGAGAAGGAATGGGCAATCAGATCTCTGGGACTTTTCTTCATGCACATTTTCTCATATTTTAAACTACTTAATCTGATACCAAATCATGAGACTATACAATAGAAGAAGTAACCTTAGAGTTACAGATTGCTCTCTTAAATGCAGGATGAATCTGCCTCATTCGTGAGAATCTGAATTAGAGACAGTCGTTTTCAATTTTGGCTAGATGTTGAATCACCTGGGAAGCCTTATAAACCACCAAAACCTGTGCTCGCTTCCCAATTTAGCTATAACTAGACCGTGTTACAGCTTGGGTAATGGGGAGTTTGAAACATTCTTCAATTGTAATGTGCAGCCAAGGTTGAGAAGCACTGGGCTCAACAAAGGAAGAGCACCTGCAGGTTTTATCTCTGTTGAGGATAGACAGCAGGTCCCTACATGTTTAGTTGGCAAGTAAATTGGTCCTTGTCTCTATTGTATGACTGCATGGCCACAGGCCCTCAGATTCATAATGTGTGTATGGGCATGGAGTCAGAGGGAGAAGGTGCTGCAATTAAGAAACTGCCTGCTCAGTGAAAATTGGTGAAAAAAGACACTTGCTTTCCCATCCAGCTAAACCACTCCTCAAACATTTCCTACATGCAGTGGGAAAAGGGGCAGAAAGTGTTGCCTTCTTATCTATAGCTCATCCTTTTCTCTACTTACTTTCTATAACACTACATCAGTGGTTCTCAAACTCGCAAGTGTTTTAGAATTACCTGGGGGAGTTAATAAAGAATAGAGGCTCAGGTTCATCAAGTAGACAAAAGCCTGGGCTTCTGCAGTTTAACAAGTTCCCCAGGTGATTCCAATATATACCACAACTTTGAGAATCACTGCACTAAGATATTTTCTGGGGAACTTTCATTAGTAAGAGTCTTAGGTGATATCTGTGCTGTTTTCATGCATAGTTGGATGTGATTCAAATGCAATTATATCCAGTAAAAATTTCTTGAGCTATCTTTTTACTTTACTTGACAACATATTTATTGGACCATATGAGAAGGTGATCAAATTGCTGCCCTGATTCGTAACAAGCGAAGTATCAAAGTCAGCTGTTGGAGAGTGTGGGGGTTCTGAGGAAGTCTGAGATGTCCATTGGAGCCCTGGTTAGGGGAAAATCAGAGATGGGAGGTTTATATCATGACCCCTGACTTCAGATGGGATCATGTCAGGCACAGCTGGGCAATTGCAGTTCCAGAGTAAAGATCTGTCAAAGTTCTCAGTTCATGTCAATGATTTCAATTTCCACTTTTATATCATTCTCAAATATAAAAGCTTTTCAGCCAATTATTTTCTCTTATCTGAACTACTAACCTTTTTTCTTCTTCCTTCTCTTATATATGACAAAATTTTATCACAATCAGAACATCATGCTCTTGTATTGTCACACTAAACTATGTTTTAAATTATATTGCTGCCAAGAATCTTAGAAATATCCATATTAAGGTACATTTGCTGAAAGCAAAATTAACAAATCCAGTCTCTTGTCACTTACAGAAGATTCATTGCTCTAAACCGAATGCATGCTGATTGATTATATGTCAGCTAAAAAGGAGGTTCCTTCTAACTTAGTAGACCAACTGGGCCTGTCCAAGAATGGCCTTTATTCACCACTGCAAGAGAATGCATCTGCCGTTTGAGCTATAGAATGCATCCGAGAGAGAAAACAGAAATTAGCACTCTGAAGGAAGGTGACAAGAAATGTACAATCCTTGACCTTAGCAATTCCAACCAATTAGAGAGTTTCTGTAAAATTAGTGAACTGGCACTCAAAATGTCCCTTGGCAACATATTCATTGAACTCTGTGAGATGAAGGTGAAATTGCTGCCCCAATTTGGCGAAGTCGGCTATTGCTGGGATGTGGACTATCTGGGGACATTTGAGGTGGCTGTTATATCCCTAGTTAGTGTAAAATCAGAGAAGGGGGTAATAGCAAGTGAGAATTATGTCTTACCCAAGGCATAAGGAGTCTATGAGAACAATAGATTCCTGCTCTTTATGTATTAGGTCCCCTTCTGATTAACCATTTGGCAGGAAATCAGAGCTATTGTGCTAATGTCAAAGACTCTCTCCCCAGGGCAAATGACGTGGTTGATGTATTATCCCAGAGATTCAGAAGGCAAAATTACCAATGCCCATGTGTATCTAATTGGGGTTGGAGTAGAAGAAAAGCGTCTGAAAGGATTCCTTACTGCCCTCTGCACTTTCTTGCTCTGCTTATTCAGTAGCTCTTCCTGTCTCAGACCTATACCATTATACCTCAGATCTTTCCCTTGCATTCTTGGGCTTACTTCTGCTTGACCCGGGCTCCTCCAGCTTCCCATTTATTTCCTAATCTTGTTCTCTCTCTGTCTTGTTTTTTGACCTATAAATTAGGTTTAGGAAAACTTCCTACACCTTCTTTGTTGGGATGTTCTCTGTACTAATGACTCCAGGCGAGACCACAGTTGATCATGAATTCACTTTGAAACACAAGCTGGGTTGGTAAGACTGGAGCTACTCAGGAAGTTTTTCTCCTTTATTCTCTATCAACTCAATGCCAAATATACTCCCCAATGGATCTGGCCCCTCTTCCTGAATGTGGTGGTCTGCAGCTATCCATACAGTCTTGGGGCCCTAGAGATAGCATAGAAAAAGCACAGTTTCATGACAGGTGGGTAAAGAAGTTTGCCCACAACTTGAGGTAGAGCCTATATGAGTATGACAAGGAGACTGTGGCCATGACTGGGATTGAAAGAGGCATCTTCATGCTGTTCATCTTACCTAGGACAGAAATTGAGAACCCATACTAATACATCACAGCCACCTTCTTTTTTTTTTATTTTTACTTTTTTTTTTTATTATTATACTTTAGGTTTTAGGGTACATGTGCACAATGTGCAGGTTTGTTACATATGTATCCATGTGCCATGTTGATTTCCTGCACCCATTAACTTGTCATTTAGCATTAGGTATATCTCCTAATGCTATCCCTCCCCCCCCCCCC
>NW_026652276.1:134377966-134402807 GCF_009828535.3 Hylobates moloch
CTCATTGGTTTCAAAGAACTTATTTATTTCTGCCTTCATTTCGTTATGTACCCAGTAGTCATTCAGGGCAGGTTGTTCAGTTTCCTTGTGGTTGTGCAGTTTTGAATGAGTTTCTTAATCTTGGGTTCTAATTTGATTGCACTGTCGTCTGAGAGACTGTTTGTTATGATTTCCATTCTTTTGCATTTACTGAGGAGTGTTTCACTTCCAATTATGTGGTCAATTTTAGAATAAGTGCCATGAGGTGCTGAGAAGAAGGTATATTCTGTTAATTTGGAGTGGAGATGTCTATTAGGTCTGCTTGATCCAGAGCTGAGTTCAAGTCCTGAATATCCTTGTTAATTTTCTGTCTCGTTGATCTATCTAATATTGACAGTGGGGTGTTAAAGTCTCCCACTATTATTATGTGAGATTCTAAGTCTCTTTGTAGTTCTCTAAGAACTTGCTTTATGAATCTGGGTGCTACTGTATTGGGTGCATGTATATTTAGGATAGCTAGCTCTTCTTGTTGCATTGATCCCTTTACCATTATGTAATGCCCTTGTCTTTTTTGATCTTTGTTGGTTTAAAGCCTGTTTTATCAGACTAGGATTGCAACCCTTGCTTTTTTTTTCTTTCCATTTACTTGGTAAATTCTCCTCCATCCCTTCATTTTGAGCCTATGTATGTCTTTGTCTGTGAGATGGGTCTCCTGAATACAGCACACCAATGGTTCTTGACTGCTTATCCAATTTGCAAGTCTGTGTCATTTAAATGGGGCATTTAGCTTGTTTACATTTGAGGTTAATATTGTTAGTGTGAATTTGATCCTGTCATTATGATGCTAGCTGGTCATTTTGCTCATTAGTTGATGCAGTTTCTTCATAGTGTTGATGGTCTTTACAATTTAGTATGTTTTTGCAGTGGCTGGTGTGGGTTTTTCCTTTTCATATTTAGTGCTTCCTTCAGGAGCTCTTTTAAGGCAGGCCTGGTGGTGACAAAATCTCTCAGCATTTGATTCTCTGTAAAGGATTTTATTTCTCCTTTGCTTATGAAGCTTAGTTTGGCTGGATATGAAATTCTGGATTGAAAATTCTTTTCTTTAAGAATGTCAAATATTGGCCCCTACTCTCTTCTGGCTTATAGGGTTTCTGTAGAGAGATCCACTGTTAGTCTGATGGGCTCCCCTTTGTGAGTAACCCGACCTTTCTCTCTAGCTGCCCTTAATATTTTTTCCTTCATTTCAACCTTGGTGAATCTGATGATTATGTGTTTTGGGGTTGCTCTTCTCGAGGAGTATCTTTCTGGTGTTCTCTGTACTTCCTGAATTTGAATGTTGGCCTGTCTTAGTAGGTTGGGGAAGTTCTCCTGGATCATATCCTGAAGAATGTTTTCCAACTTGGTTCCATTCTCCCCATCAGTTTCAGGTACACCCATCAAACGTAGATTTGGTCTTTTCACATAGTTCTATATTTCTTGGAGGATTCGTTCATTCCTTTTCTTCTTCTTTTTTTTGTTATTTATGATACTTTAAGTTTTAGGGTACATGTGCACAATGTGCAGGTTATTTACATATGTGTACATGTGCCATGTTGGTGTGCTGCACCCAGTAACTCGTCATTTAACATTAGGTATATCTCCAAATGCTATCCCTCCCCGCCTCCCCACACCCCACAATAGGCCGTGTTGTGTGTTGTTCCCCTTCCTGTGTCCATGTGTTCTCATTGTTCAATTCCCACCTATGAATGAGAACATGCGGTGTTTGGTTTTTTGTCCTTGCGATAGTTTGCTGAGAGTGATGGTTTCCAGCTTCATCCATATCCCTACAAAGGGCATGAACTCATCATTTTTTATGGCTGCATAGTATTCCATGGTGTATATGTGCCACATTTTCTTAATCCAGTCCATCGTTGTTGGACATTTGGGTTGGTTCCAAGTCTTTGCTATTGTGAATAGTGCCACAATAAACATATGTGTGCATGTGTCTTTATAGCAGCATGATTTATAATCCTTTGGGTATATACCCAGTAATGGGATAGCTCGATCAAATGGTATTTCTAGTTCTGGATCTCTGAGGAATCGCCACACTGTCTTCCACAATGGTTGAACTAATTTACACTCCCACCAACAGTGTAAAAGTGTTCCTATTTCTCCACATCCTCTCCAGCACCTGTTGTTTCCTGACTTTTTAATGATCGCCATTCTAACTGGTGTGAGATAGTATCTCATTGTGGTTTTGATTTGCATTTCTCTGATGGCCAGTGATGATGAGCATTTTTTCATATGTCTTTTGGCTGCATAAATGTCTTCTTTTGAGAAGTATCTGTTCATATCCTTGGCCCACTTGTTGATGGGGTTGTTTGTTTTTTTCTTGTAAATTTGTTGGAGTTCATTGTAGATTCTGGATATTAGCCCTTTGTCAGATGAGTAGATTGCAAAAATTTTCTCCTATTCTGTAGGTTGCCTATTCACTCTGATGATAGTTTCTTTTGCTGTGCAGAAGCTCTTCAGTTTAATTAAATCCCATTTGTCAATTTTGGCTTTTGTTGCCATTGCTTTTGGTGTTTTAGACATGAAGTCCTTGCCCATGCTTATGTCCTGAATGGTATTGCCTAGGTTTTCTTCTAGGGTTTTTATGGTTTGAGGTCTAACATTGAAGTCTTTAATCCATCTTGAATTAATTTTTGTATAACGTGTAAGGAAGGGATTAAGTTTCAGCTTTCTACATATGGCTAGCCAGTTTTCCCAGCACCATTTATTAAATAGGGAATCATTTCCCCATTTCTTGTTTTTGTCAGGTTTGTCAAAGATCAGATGGTTGTAGATATGCGGCATTATTTCTGAGCGCTCTGTTCTGTTCCATTGGTCTATATCTCTGTTTTGGTACCAGTACCATGCTGTTTTGATTACTGTAGCCTCGTAGTATAGTTTGAAGTCAGTAGCATGGTGCTTCCAGCTTTATTCTTTTTGCTTAGGATTGTCTTGGCTATATGGGCTCTTTATTGGTTTCATATGAACTTTAAAGTAGTTTTTTCCAATTCTGTGAAGAAAGTCAGTGGTAGCTTGATGGGGATAGCATTGAATCTATAAATTACTTTGGGCAGTATGGCCATTTTATTTAACACTTTATTTAACACTTTACTCCCTTACTTTAACACTGTCAACATTAGACGGATCAACAAGACAGAAAGTTAACAAGGATATCCAGGAATTGAACTCAGCTCTGCACCAAGCAGACCTAATAGACATCTGCAGAACTCTCCACCCCAAATCAACAGAATATACATTCTTTTCAGCACCACACTGCACTTATTCCAAAATTGACCACATAGTTGGAAGTAAAGCACTCCTCAGCAAATGTAAAAGAACAGAAATTATAACAAACTGTCTCTCAGACCACAGTGCAATCAAACTAGAACTCAGGATTAAGAAACTCACTCAAAACCTCTCAACTACATGGAAACTGAACAACCTGCTCCTGAGTGACTACTGGGTACATAACAAAATGAAGGTAGAAATGAAGATGTTCTTTGAAACCAATGAGAACAAAGACACAACATACCAGAATCTCTGGGACACTTTCAAAGCAGTGTGTAGAGGGAAATTTATAGCACTAAATGCCCACAAGAGAAAGCAGGAAAGGTCTAAAATGGACACCCTAACATCACAATTAAAAGAAGTAGAGAAGCAAGAGCAAACAAATTCAAAAGCTAGCAGAAGTCAAGAAATAACTAAGATCAGAGCAGAACTGAAGGAAATAGAGACACAAAAAACCCTTCAAAAAATCAATGAATCCAGGAGCTGGTTTTTTGAAAAGATCAACAAAATTGATAGACCGCTAGCAAGACTAATAAAGAAGAAAAGAGAGAAGAATCAAATAGAAGCAATAAAAAATGATAAAGGGGATATCACCACCGATCCCACAGAAATACAAACTACCATCAGAGGATACCATAAACACCTCTATGCAAATAAACTAGAAAATCTAGAAGAAATGGATAAATTCCTGAACACATACACCCTCCCAAGACTAAACCAGCAAGAAGTTGAATCTCTGAATAGACCAATAACAGGCTCTGAAATTGAGGCAATAATTAATAGCTTACCAACCAAAAAAGTCCAGGACTAGATGGATTCACAGCCGAATTCTACCAGAGGTACAAGGAGGAGCTGGCACCATTCCTTCTGAAACTATTCCAATCAATAGAAAAAGAGGGAATCCTCCCTAACTCATTTTATGAGGCCAGCATCATTCTGATACCAAAGCCCAGCCAAGATACAGCAAAAAAAGAGAATGTTCGTTCCCTTTCGTACATTTTCCTCTAATCTTATCTTCACGCTTTATTTCATTAAAGTTAATCTTCCGTCTCTGATGTCCTTTCTTCCACTTGATCATTTTGGCTATTGATACTTGTGTATGCTTCAGGAAGTTTTCGTGCTATGTTTTTCAGTTCCATCAGGTCATTTATATTCTTCCCTAAACTGGTTATTCTAGTTAGCAATTCCTCTAACCTTTTTTTCAAGTTTCTTAGCTTCCTTGCATTGGGTTAGAACATGCTCCTTTAGCTTGGAGGAGTTTGTTATTACCCACCTTCTGAAGCCTTCTTCTGTCAATTCATCAAACTCATTTTCCATCTAGTTTTGTTCCCTTGCTGGCAAGGAGTTGTGATCCTTTGGAGGAGAAGAGGTGTTCTGGTTTTTGGAATTTTCAGCGTTTTTTGTGCTGGATTTTCCTCATCTTCCTGGATTTATCTACCTTTGCTCTTTGATGTTGGTGACCTTCGGATGGGGTTTCTGAGTGGACGTCCTTTTTGTTAATGTTAATACTGTTCCTTTCTGTTTCTTAGTTTTCCTTCTAAAAGGCCCCTCTGCTGCAGGTCTGCTGGAGTTTGCTGGAGGTCCACTCCCGACCCTGTTTGCCTGGGTATCCCTAGCGGAGGCTGCAGAACAGCAAAAATTGCTGCCTGTTCCTTCTTCTGGTAGCTTCTTCCCAGAGGGGCGCCTGCCAGATGCCAGCCAGAGCTCTCCTGCATGAGGTGTCTGTCGACCCCTGCTGGAAGGTGTCTCCCAGTCAGGAGGCACAGGGGTCAGGGACCTACTTGAGGAGGCAGTCTGTCCCTTAGCAGAGCTCAAGCGCTGTGCTGGGAGATCTGCTGCTCTCTTCAGAGTCACCAGGCAGGAAAGTTTAAGTCCGCTGAAGCTGCGCCCACAGCTGCCCCTTCCCTCAGGTGCTCTGTCCCAGGGAGATGGGAGTTTTATCTATAAGCCCCTTACTTTGGCTGCTGCTTTTCTTTCAGAGACGTCCTGCCCAGAGAGGAGGAATCTAGAGAGCTCCAATCTACTTTTTAATAACTAAATACCTTTGGAAAATTAGGTCTCTCAACTTTGATTCCTTCCTAAATAAAATAAGTCTTAGTGAAGACTAAATACTAACATGCATTTAGAGCAGCTGGAACATTGTAGGTGCTCAATGAATGTGAGGATACACATCAAATGATGGGAGTGGTTGGTGTGCTCCCAGAATTGAGAGGCAAGGACCCCTCAAAGATGGTGGAAAAAGGCAAAACTCACAGAAGGGCTATTCATTTTGTATGCACTTTGGAGAATGGGTAAAGTTAATAGAGAAAGTCAAGATGGCATTCTGGATATAAGAATAACTACAGAAACACGGTATAGACAACAATTTGAAAGTAAAAGTAGAAGAGTGTAGATTTCAGACTATTAGTAGAGGGAGATAAAACTTAAAAACTAAGTAGTTGACTGTAAAGGGTTCTGAGTGACAGGCTAAGGAATGTAAACTTAATTCTGTAGGAAAAATAAAAGCATTGAAGATTTTTGAGCATGAAATTGGTGTGATACCCTCTCAACTGACTTGAGAGAAACTTTTCTTTCCTTTATCATAATATTTAAAGACAGAATTTTAGTTGATAGTTTAAAAATTGCTAGAAAAAAGGTAAATGGTTAAAAAAATAGATGTTGACCTACTTGTTCTCCAGAGTAATGTTTTACCTTTGGTCAAGGTATTGATAATGTTGGTTTATAAAGTTTAGATAGTGAAATGACACACAGACAGAAACTAATTATTACAAATGTACACGATGAAACAGGGCTTCATTCTATAAAGGGTTGGCTTTATTTATTTGCTATAATCATTTGGACATAGCATTTGTAATTGAAATTGACCTATAGTTGGAGGACTCTGGAAACAGATTTACTGATTATGATCTCAGTTCTGTTACTCTTTGTTGTGTGATTTTTAGGTCATTACTTAACCATTTGTGCCTCGATTTCTTAATGTAAAAGCTGGAGATAAGAATAGCACCCAGCTTTACAGATAAAGCACTTCAGAATTGACAGAGTGTGACAGATAATAGGTGCTCAATAAATGTTAACATATTATTGGTAATTGTTCAACTCAATTTGTAAATATTTTTTACTCCTAAAATGTTTCATTTAGTGACAGTCTCATTTTCAATGAGCCATGATGTCATCTACCTGGAGAAGAAGAAACTTGAATTTATGGAGTATTGTCTATGTACTCAGTAGTATTTTCACAACAACTATTTGTTAAAAACTTATGGTACGTGGAGAACTGTGCCAGGTATTTTATACATGTATTTGTTATTTCTACCTTGCTGATGAGGAAACTGAGGCAGAAAAAGGGTATTAAGAAGTTTACTTAAAGTCACATTCACCTAGCTAGTAAAGAGTGGAAATAGAATTCCAACTGACGTACATGCAATATGAAAACTAAAATTATTTCCACCTAGGACATCACGGAAAACATTGTGTGCTGCAGGTTAGCAGGTCTGGGTTGTATTTTGAGTAGCAATCCTTAACAACTATGTAATTTATAAAAATGAATATAGTATTATTGCCCTGCCTGTTCCAGAGTTGATGTGAAAATTAAATAAGGTAATCAGTGTGAAAGTACTGTGAAAGCACGATAGTGCAAGACAATTGAATGACATTTAAGTAAATAAAAGATATCATCTTTAGCATTGCCAACAAATATATGTAGTAGATTGGAAAATTTCAGAGAAAACTGGGAACCTCGTGTGAACTTGTACCAGGCATTTCTAACCTTGGCTTCACAGTATTCCTTGGAAAGTTAAAAATGGAAGAATCAATGTATAGCATAGATCAAGACATGAAAGGAATTGGGTGGAAAGTAGAACAGGCAGGACTTTTGAAAGAAACATACAACATTATCTTAGAATACCATTTACCCATAATTTGGATGAAATGGGATTTCTCTACACAGTTGACACCTGATTATCCACATAAATTAAAACCTCAAGTGAAAAAAAAAATTGTATTTTGTGACTCAAAAGATAGAATATGTCTTAAGAGGCAACACATGCCAAGAATTAGTTTAAGCTGCTTGGAATATTTTGAAAAATTAGAAATGTATAAACACAGAACATTTTTATATATTCATTTTAAAGACCATATGTTGCCTGGATAAGAATGTATTAATCTCTTCATTGTTTTTCAGTGATTTGCTTGTAATGGGACTTTAATCATTAACAATTTATGATCATTTTCTAGATTCATATCACCTCAAGTTTCTAATTATAATTTTAATATCTTTTAGAAGAGAATAAGTCAAATAGTACATATATATTTAGCATCTATTTAAAAATATGTCAGAGTTCAAAGGAATCTTATGCTCTTATAACATATTGAAACCATAGAGTCCTGTTTATGTTGGAGTTGTGTGCTCTGATTTCTAGCAATCTACGAACTCTGGAACAGAGAGGGTTGGTAGGTAGCAGAATGGGCCCGTCACATACATGGACATATTGCTGGTCATACATTCACTATGCTGACATATTAATAGAGGATACATATAAAAAGATGTATTTTTTCCAGTTTGTAGCTCCAGGTTTTTTTTTTTAGAATCTCACAAATGAGCCAGATGGCAAATGAGGTCTTCAGTCAGGTGTAGAATTTAGAAGAGAAAGAGAATGGGATGACATTTTGGAGATAGATTATCCACTTTTGTTTGAAGAAGCTTATGGCCAAGAAAACATCAACAAAGAAACAATTTACATCATTCATGATTTAAAAAATAGTAACAATTATAGTTGTATTTTCTTCATCTATGTTAGGCTTTTTGAAATAGAAAAAGTGCTTAATCAAACCTTTAAATATACTACCAGAAAGATGACCAGTCCACAGATACTTTAAATTCTGTTAGTACAAAGATTGCAATAATAGGATCACCAGCCTCTCTGGCTTCAGGGCTAAGGGGCCCTTGACATGGAATGCCTCAGACTGACCAAGAACCATTCATTATAATGACTCACGGGACAACCAAATAAATGATATGGGTTTGTTTTAGTTATGGTTCTGTAGAGGGACAGAACTAATAGGATAGATGTATATATAAAGGGATTTTATTAAGGAATATTGACTCACACAATCATATAGTCCCACAATAGGCTGTCTGCAAGCTGAGGAGCAAGGAAGCCAGTCTGAGTCCCAAAGCTGAAGAACTTGGAGTTCGATGTTTGAGGGCAGAAAGCATCCATCACGGGAGAATGATGTAGGCAAGAAGACTAAACCAGTCTCATCTTTTCATGTTCTTCTGCCTGCTTTTATTCTGGCTTGCTGGCAGCTGATTAGACTGTGCCCACCCAGACTGAGGGTGGGTCTGCCTTTCCCACTCCCCTGACTCAAATGTTAACCTCCTTTGGCAACACCCTGACAGACACATGCAGGAACAATACTTTGCATCCTTCAATCCAATCAAGTTGGAGTGCAGTGGCCTGATCTCAGCTCACTGCAAGCTCCACCTCTCGGGTTCACGCCGTTCTCCTGCCTCAGCCTCCCGAGTAGCTGGCACTACAGGTGCCTGCCACCATGCCCGGCTAATTTTTTGTGTTGTTCTTTTTTTTTAAGTAGAGATGGGGTTTCACAGTGTTAGCCAGGATGGTCTCGATCTCCTGACCTCGTGATCCGCCCACCTCGGCCTCCCAAAGGGCTGGGATTACAGGCGTGAGCCACAGTGCCCCACCTAATCAGCTTAGATTTTTGCAATTATTCCTTACATGTTTGCAATAATTTATTAGATGCTTGCAGTAATGCCCTTCAGTGTCTTTGAGCCTGTATTTCAATCTCCTTTCAGTTCTTCAATTTTTATCTCTGGCAAAGAGAAAGAATGGCAAATAAGAACAATTCTTTTACACAGTTGTTAGAAAGATATGCTTTTTTTCTGAGATCTTATGAATTAGGGGAAGGAAAACAAGATGTCAGCTCAATGAATAATTATGAGAAAACAAAGTAGTCATATTATTACAACTTTGCATATGTGTAACACATTTAGAAGATCCTTCAAGGGTTGCAGAAGGAAGGAGTAAGCCACTATGGTTGTGCTCAGAGAATCTAAGGTATCATGAGCATAGGAATTAATTTGAGAACCATATAAAACATATTTAAATGCAAAAAAATATGCTTATGTAGCAACTGTGAATTCCATATGAGAGCCAAAACTCTATTAAGGGTGTTACATACATTATTTTATTTTATCCTAATACCAATGCTATGAGGTAGATATCAGAAGAAAATTGATGACCAGGGAGATTAAATAATTTGTTCAAGGACATATAAATAGTAAATGGAGAGTCAGGATTCAAACCCAATTATCTGACATTAAAGATCCTGTTATGAACAGTGCTCCAGGAGGATGGAGAATTTGCAGAGATGTTGCCTTCTTCCGTGTAATTATTGCCCTTCTCTTTTCTTGCATTTTGTCTATTGGCCTGTAAGCTTGATGAGGTTGGTGATTGCGTCTGTCATATTTTCAACTGCATCCCTGAGAACTGCATCAACTGCATTCACTGAGAACAGTGCTTGCTACATAGTAGGCCCTTGATTGTATTTGTTGAATGAATGAATGAAACGATGAATGAATATCTTGGTTTCCTTGATGACTTTGAATTGAAAGAGTGTTTCAGAAGGGCTGGACTCTGAATATGAAAAAGACTTAAGAATTCTTTAACCAATTAGTTTCATGTATATTTTCCTTCTACATATGCACAAAAGTGATACATGATTAAAAACCTAAGTCTAAATAAATTTAAAAACAGCTCTTTAAATGGGTGTAAAAATTTCCTGAGTCATAAGGAAACTTTATGTGTGATTTAATTAGCAGTGTTTTTCAATTTCTTAGTGGTACAAACAACAGCTGTATCTCTTCTGATTGATTGATGTGTAGAGTCTATGACTTACCCACACAGTAGCCAGGATAATTCTTTTTTAAGTTTAAATCGACTGTGTTCTGTATCCTATTCATCCCTTCTGGGTAGCTTCTCATTTCACTTAGAGACATTGCAAAGTTTTTCACATGACTCAGATGGCCCCATGTGACCTTCTCCCTCTCTGATCTCAGCCCCTTTCTGACCCCAGGCCAGCATCCTGCCAGTGTCACTGGCCCTTTGCTTTTCTCTTCAACATGCCACACAGCTTTTGCTTCACCCCTTTGCACTTGCTCTTCCCTTGACCTGCAATTGCTGTTTTCATAGATGTTCCTAAGATTCTTATTGTGATCTCTGCTCAACTGTCATTTTTTCAGTCTTTCCTGATCACTCTGTACTCCTCCATCTCTGTCACTCTCTGCCTTCTCATATGCTGTGTTATTCTCTATAGGGCCCTTTATTCCATGACCTCCCATGATGTATTTATTCGTGTATTGTCTGCCTCTCTCCTGCCTCTCCCCTTCTCCTCTCACTAGAATGTGGGCTCCATCACAGCAGAGACTGGTTTTGCTCTCTGTTGTGTCACCAGTGTCTAGAACAATGCCAAACACAGAGGGTTATAAATAACCACTTGTTGAATGAGTTGATGAATGGGTAAATAGATGGATGGATAGGCCTCTCTAAGACCAGCACCGGTCTTGTGGGAAAACGTGATACAAAGATAGAATACTATGGGCCACTTTGTTGTTGGAGAGGCATATAATTTAAAAGGCCAGAGGGTGAATATACATACTTTGTACCTGCGCAAGAGCTTTCAGGGTCAAAATTCAAGAATCCAAACTTGTTATCTGGTTCAATGGGAACTAATAATAGAAAATGAGGGAAAAAACTACCTAAGCTGCATGGTCAGCTGGATAGTCAGACAGCTGAATAAATAAGGTTTGAGAATTTTTCAGCATCAGAATGCACAAAGCTTGTTTCCCTTGAGCACTGGCTGAATTGGGGCACAGTGACCTGTGTTACTGTATTACTAATTACGGTAAACAACTCCCACAGTTTTTATTCCAAGCCTATTCTACCCTTATTTGGTCTCCAATTTTCCTCTTAGTCTTGGAAATAGTCACAGAGTTCTATCATTTCCAGACACTCTTGACAGGAGCTGTGTGACAGGGACTTTTGCTAACATTTGTCAGCTTCAGACCACCCTTCCGTACCCAGCATTTGAAGCCAGGGCTAAGCATTCTGTGAACCCCATTCCAGCTTTGTGAGAGGGCTCCTTGTTAGGCTCTGCCATTAGGGAGTTCCAGAGGGAGAATGCATGAAAGAGGGAGAGAGGACTTGCTGCTTCGTGTCTTTTCCTGGTCACCTTGGCAACACCACAGCAATAGTTGTTCACCCTGGCAGTGGCAGTAAATTCTAGGAGCAGTGGTTCTCCATTTTGCCTTGAGAGCTTGCCTCATGGTATCCTCTCAGGGATGGTAGCTCTGGCATGGGGCTGCAGGGGGCTGCTGCTCAGAGGTCTGAGGGCCAGCTCCACAGAAGGCTCCTACAGGCCCCTGAAGAATCACCCCAGCAACAATCAGGCAGCGAATGCCTTCCACGAGGTCTCCATCCCAATTCCTTGGGACCCCTTCTCTAAGCATCTAAGTTTTAATAATTGCAGTCTCTTCTCTTTGCCCTTCCAACTCAAGGGGATAGTTACATCTTCCTGCAGTTACAACCTCTATACTACCTCAGCGTCTCATGTTTGCACTTTCAGTTCTCCAATACCTAATCAACTATTCTTTGAATTAAATTATCATTGTAAAAATAACTGGTGTGGTCACTGTCTCCTGACTGGATACTGACCACGGCCAGCCGAGAAAAGGAGAACTGGCTGATTGATAGAGAAGTAAGTGTTTCTTTTGTTATCATTTCAAGTTGGCATCAGAATCTTCCTTCCAAACAAGGTCCACCCTCTGATACGACTCAAATACCATGGATAGTGTGTTGAGAGGGAAAGAGACAAAATTAAAAATAAATGGATACAGAATGCCTGTTATAAAACAAATGATATTGGACAATGAAAACTATAAAATAGAACTGTCTGAATTATAGAAGTTAACATTATTTTAAAATAAGCAAATGTGAAGGGAATTCTTAAGGGAGATGATTCAAAATGAATTATTGAAAGAGATAAAAAGGATTCAGATGTAATATGCCTTCTATTTCAATTGTACATGAGAGTAGAAAAGGGTAAGCAGAAGTCAAATTATATTGAACATTTTGTCTGATGGGCACCATCAATAGATTCAGTTGTGTATTTCATGTTGGTAGACACATTTAAGCTTTCTCCTCTAAAATAAAGGCTCTAAAAATGATAAAGATAGCTCATCTTCATATCCAGTATTCAAGGAGCCAGCAATCAAATTGCTCTTTCCTTAAACACAGAAACACAATTATTTTTTATTACTTTAAGTCACTAGTAATATATGTTTATTTTAGAATAATCAGGAGATTCAGATAAGTCAAAAATACTACCATCCAGATAATATTAACATTAATATCTTGGTTTATATTCTCTAGACATTTTTATATGCTTATGTATTTGTGTATATGCCTATTTAGGTAATATAAATTGGTATAGCCTGTTTCTTTCCTGCAAGTATATCATGAATATGTTCTCATCAGTAAGTATCACCTACTAGCTCTGCCAGCTTAGTGCTTGTTTTCTCTCAGGTTCATTCCCCACACTTTCCTGCCCTGTTCTGAATCACAGGGAACTATGTTTTCCAGACTCCCTTGCCTCTAATTTCCAGGCAGGTTCACCAATGGGAGGAAGCTGGTGGAAGATTGGAAAGGATAAGGCAGCATATTTCCTCGCCTTCCTCTTTGCTTTGAGTGTTACTTTTGACAACAACTGAGCCTCTTAGTTGATTCCAGAGAGAAAGACACCTCCTTTCTCTTTGGCCCCAGGTTCCAGTAAGACCTTACTTAGGTACCTAACGGGACCCCAGCTCCCACAGAATGGCCTGAACTTCTAGGTTCAGTAACACTACCCCTTCCTGTCATTAGTCCCAGCTCAGGGGTATTGGCAGCTTCCCACTGTTCTAATCTGTGCATTGTCTCCTCAACCTGTTTGGCTTCTTGGTTCTTCTGTCACTTGCATAACCAATTCCCTGACAGGACTGTGACTGACAATGACCCTGCTGCTGAAATGGTTTCCATCTTATGGATATGCCCTAATATATTCAAAATTTCTTCCTTATTCAATATTTGGAATGTTTCCATTTCATGCCATTATAAACAAAGCTACAGTAAACGTCTTTGTCCATTAGTCTAATTGCATGTTATTGATAGTTTCCTAAAGATGAAATTCCTCTGTCACAGGGCACATCTTTGACTTTTTTTCAGTCAAAATTTTCCCACTTTATCTCAGAATAGGTTAAAATATTTTAAATACTTACCAAAAGTGAGAAATAATAATGAGGAGGATGACAATGATAAAATGATAATAATTAACATTTTACGAGTCCTTACTATGTGCCAGCCTTTCTTCTAATGTAACTATGTGATCAATATGTGTTAGTCCATGTTAGGATAGCATGTTTTCTTGGTCCAGATTTATATAAGAAAAAATATTTTCTCTAATTAAGTGTGAATGAGGTTTGTAGGAGACACTTAAATAAAAACAGAATTCATGGACATTTTAATTGAAATGATTTTAATTTATAGGCTAATTGGAGAACAACCAAAATCTTTATGATGGTGTTTTAGTCAGGTTGGGCTACTATAACAATGTATCACAGACTACTAGGTGGCTTAAACAATGGACATTTATTTTCTCACAGTTTTGGAGCTGGAAATCCATGATAAGGTACAGCTACAATTCAGTTTTTGCCAGAAAATTCAGTTTGTGGCGAGGGCTGTCTTATTGGCTTGTAGTTGGCCACTTTCTCACTGTGTTCTCACATGGCCATTCTTCCTTGTGTGTACATGGAAAAGAGTAAGTGAGCTCTCTGGTGTCTCATTTTATGAGGACACTAATTCTATCGGAACTTCATTTAACCTTAATTACTCCCACCCAGAGTAATTTTGAAAGCTCTAACCCCCAATATGGCTCTATTATCCCCCAGATAGAGCCATATTGGGGGTTAGAGCTTGCTACGTAGGAACTTTGGGAGGATACAAACATTCAGGCCATAACACATAGAGACTTTCAATCCAATGCATCTTGTGTCTCCAATGTTATTCATGTTTTCTTGTTGGGTATTTCAGGAAGATCTTCTGGTATTTTTTGCATTATGTTTCTTTTAAATAAATTCACTAATATAGAATATATTTAAGGGTGATCGATTGAATTTTGCTTAGTTATTGCTAATATATTGTTGTAAACTGCTTTTTAATTAAACAACTTACTGAATTCATTTATCTGCTCTAATAGTTATTTAGTTGGTTATTTGTATGTTTTATGGTATAAAATGACAGCATATGAAAATAATAATAACTTTGCCTCCTCTTTTATAATATTTATACCTTTTAATTTTTTTTTTTTTTTTTGAGACGGAGTCTCACTCTGTCACCCAGGCTAGAGTGAAGTGGCGCAATCTCGGCTCACTGCAAGCTCCGCCTCCCGGGTTCACGCCATTCTCCTGCCTCAGCCTTTCTGAGTAGCTGGGACTACAGGCGCCCGCCACCACGCCTGGCTAATTTTTTTGTGTTTTTAGTAGAGATGGGGTTTCACCGTGGTCTCGATCTCCTGACCTTGTGATCCGCCCGCCTCGGCCTCCCAAAGTGCTGGGATTACAAGCATACCTTTTAATTTTTTAATTTGTTTTCTTGTTTTGCTTTTTGGTAGGAGCAAAGATCTTATTGCATTGGCCAAAATATCCAGAGCATTATTGAATAAGTCAATCATAATGAACTATATTTTATCTATAGTGGAAGAGTCTCTAGTATTTAATCCAAATATAGTTGTTTTATCATTTTATTGCTACTTTTCAAGTGTCATTTTAGTATCTTTTTTACAGTTTTTATTCTTTGATTCAGTTGTATGATGAATTAAAGTAACCAATCCTTAAAAACTGAATTATACTTTTACTTATGAAGTGAATCTTACATAAACATCGTGCCTGTTTTCCCATTTGTTCTGAGATCCATTTCGTACTCTTCCTCTACTCTACTGGTTATCTGTGGAGGCAACCTTGCAAACTACATTTCTTAGGCTCCCTCACAAACAAGTTTTTGATTGAGTTTGGCTAGTGTATTTCTTATCATTTTGCCAAGTTCTCAGTGTCTTTTTAATCTAAAGATGGAAGCTTCAGAGAGCTTTTATCTGAAGATGGAAACTGCATCTTAGGACATTTTCTTCTACTATTTTTTTGACTATTGCTTTATTACTTTCTTTTTTATATGTTGCTTCTCCAATTACTATTACAGGTGAATGACATCTCCTGACCTTTTTATCAGTGTTTTTTTTTCCCGAATTTTTCAAATGTTTTAAAATATATATAACATAAAATTTACCATTTAAACAGTTTTAGATGCACAGTTCAGTGGTATTAAATACATTCATAATATTCTGCAACCATAACCACCATCCATTTCCATAAACTTTTCCTTATGTAAAACAGAAACGTTATTACCATTAAAAAAAACCTCATTTCCCCCTTTTCTCCAACCCCTAGCAACTGCCATTCTATTTTCTGTCTATGATTTTAACTACTTTAAGTACCTCACATAAGTGGAATCATACAGTATTTATCTTTTTGTGACTGGCTTATTTTACTTAGCATAATGCCTTCAAGCTTCATCCATGTTATAGTATTTGTCAGAATTTCCTTTCTATTTAAGATTGAATAATATTATATATTACCATAGGTTTGTAGTATATAAATATAAATAGCAACTTGCTTGAGTTGCTTCGATGTTTCGGCTGTAGCAATCCTGTTGTAAATAAGGGTGTACACATGTCTCTTAGAGACCTTTCCTTCAATTCTTTTGGATTTATACCTAGGAAATAAATTGCTGTATCATGTGATAATTATATTGTTAATTGAGGAATGGCCATATTGTTTTCTACAGCAGCTATACCATTTTACATTCTCATCAACAGTGCTCAAGGGTCCAATTTCTCCAGATTCTTTCCTATTTTGCTATTTTCTATTTTTCTTTTTTTTATAGTAGCCATCCTAATTGGTATGAATTAGTATCTCACTGTAGTTTTGATTTACATTTTCTAATGATTAGTTATATTGAACATCTTTTCATATGCTTATTGGTCATTTGTATATCTTTTTTGAAGCAATGCCTATTTGAGCTATTTACCCATTTTTAATCAGATTTTTGGTTTCTTTGTTTTTGTGTTTTAAGAGTTTTGTATATATCCTTAATTCCTGGATATAAATTCCTTATCAGATATATAATTTGTGAATATTTTCTTCCTTTCTGTGGATTGCCTTTTTTTTTTTTTTTTTTTTGGAGACAGAGTCTCACTCTGTTGTCTAGGCTAAAGTGCAGTGGCACAATCTCGGCTCGCTGCAACCTCCACCTCTCTGGCTCAAAGGATTCTTTTGCCTCAGCCTCCCAAGTAGCTGGGATTAGAGGTGCCTGCCACCATGCCTGGCTAATTTTTGTATTTTTAGTAGAGATGGGGTTTTGCCATGTTGGCAGGCTGGTCTCGAACTTCTGACCTCAGGTGATCCGCTTGCCTCGGCCTCCCAAAGTGCTGGGATTACAGGCGTGAGCCACCACACTTGGCCTGATACTGTCCTCTGATGCACAAAATTTTTAAAATTTTTATGAAGTCCAGTTTGTCTATGTTTTCAGTGTCATATCCAAGAAATCATTGTCTAAGCCAATGTCATGAAAATTTTGCCATATGTTTTTCTAAAAATTGTATTGTTTTAAGTCTTACATTTGGATTTTTGATCTATGTTGAATCAATTTTTGTATATGTTGTTAGCAATGGTCCACTTTCATTTTTTTTGCAGGTGGATATATACTGTTCCAAGCAGCATGTGTTGAAAAGATTTGTCTTTTCCCCATTAAATGGTCTTGGCACCTTTCTCAAAAATTGACCATTTATGAGTGGATCATATATTTATTTCTGGGCTCTATCTTCTATTTAATTGATCTATATATATGTCTATTTGTTTGCCAGTACTACACTGTTATAATTATGGTAGCTTTGTAGTAAGTTTTGAAATCAGCTGTTTTTTTTTTTCAAGATTGTTTTGATTATTTGAGATTACTTGAGATGTCTGATAAGTTTTAGGATGGAGTTTTGTAATACTGTGAAAAATGTCATTGAGATTTTAACAGGGGTTGCATTGAATCTCCAGGTCACTTTGCCTAGTATTGGCTGCTAGTGTTTCAATGAGGGTTTTTGCAACAACATCTGCAACAGATATTGAATGTAGTTTTCTTTTCTGTCTAGTAGTGTCTTTGTCTGGCTATAGCATCCGGGTAATGCTAATCTCACAGAATAATTTAGGAAGTGTTCTCTCCTTACTTTTCAGAAAAGTTTGAGAAGGGTGGTATTAGTTCTTCCTTAAATGTTTGGTCACATTTACCAAATCTTCTTACTAGTTATAAGTCTGTTTAGATTTTCCATTTCTTCATGATTTATCTTGGTATGGTTTATGTTTCTAGGAATTTGTCCATTTCATTAGGTTATACAATTTGTTGGTATATAATTTTTCATAGTACTACACTACAATCCTTTTTATTTCTGTAAAATCAATAGTAATGTCCCATTTCCATTTCTCATTTTAGAAATTTGAATCTTTTCTCTTCTTAGTCTATTCAGCTAATGATTTTTTAATTTTGTTGATCTTTTTGAATAACCAACTTTTGGTTTAATTGATTTTCCCCATTGTTTTCCTTTCCTCTATTTCATTTATCTCTGTTCTAATATTTATTTTGTCTTTCCTTCTACTAGCTTTTGTTTAACTTGTTCTCCTTTTTCCATTTTTTAAGTCATAAAGTTTGGTTGGTGATTTGAGATCATTCTTATTTTTTAGTGTGGGCATGGATAACTTTAAATATTGCCCTTAGCGTGGTTTTCACTATGTTACATGCATTTTTGGCATGTTATGTTTTCATTTTTATTTGTCTCTAAATATCTTCTAATTTCCCTTGGAACTGATGCTTTGATTCATGGTTGATTAAGAGTATGCTGTTTCATTTCCACAAATTTGTGCATTTTCCAGTTTTAATTATATTAATAATTTCTGACTTCATCCCATTGTCATCAGAGAAGATACTTAGTATCATGTCTGTCTTTTTCAAATCTACTGTGATTTTATCTGTGACCTAACATATAAATGTCCTATATGCACTTGAGAAGAATGTGTGTGTTTTTTTTTTCTTGGGTAGTGTTCTGTATTTGTCTGTTAAAACTAATTGGTTTATTGTGTTGTTTACGTCCTCTGTTTTCTTACTTATCTTTCATCTGATTGGTCTATCAGCTTTTGAGAGTACAGTAGTGAAATCTCCAACTATTTTGGTAGAACTGTCTACTTTTCCCTTCAATTCTGTCAGTTTTTGCTTTATATATTTCTATGCTACAGTCTGTCATTAGGTGTGTATAGGCTTATAATTATTATATATTCTTGCTATATTGCCATATTGCGTCTTTTATAATGTCCTTCTTTGTCGCTCATAATCTTTTTAAATTTAAAGTCTATTTTGTCTGATATTAGTATAACCACCTCTTCTCTGTTTTGGTTACTATTTGCATGAAATATAATATTTGATCCTTTCGCTTTCAACTTATTTGTGTCTTTGGACGTAAAGTATCTCCTGTAGACAGCATAGTTAGATCATGTGTTTCTTTAAAAATAATCCATTCTGTCAATCTCTGTTTTTTATATGGAAAGCTTAATCCATTTACATTTAAAGTAATTACTAGTAAGGAGGGACTTATTTCTGTCATTTTGCTATTTTTTATGTTTAAAGGTTTTGGATGCTTGACTTTTCTGTTCCAATGCTTTCTATGAAATATTGCACATATATGCAGAATTTTAAAAAGATGATTTGTGATTTCTCTTCAGAAGATATAAAGGTATAATGTTCAGAAATCCAGATTCTTTGTTTGGACTCTATGGGCCTGTATAAGCATCAATGACTGACTGCTAACATGTTGCTGACTGCTGCTTTTCTCATACTCTTTGCTCTTTACTATTATTTGCTATGTATCTGCCATAACTCTCAAAACCTTTAATGACCTCGAAAGTTCTCCAGTAAAACTATGTGATATTTGTATAACCTGTTCTACCTTTCTGTTTAGAAAAATGAACCATATCTGCATTATTACACACTTATCCCTTGACATAAATGTCTTAATCAAAATAAACAAAAATACTAGCTATTATAATTGCCTCTTCGTTTACCTTTATTACTATCTTTATTTCTTCATCTAGCTTTCAACTTTGTCTAATGTCATTTCATTTCACCTTGTAGGACTCCCTTAAGCACTACTTGCAGAACAATTTTACTGGTAACAAACTCCCTCAGCTTTTGCTTATCTGGGAATGCCTTAATTTCTCCTTCACTTTTGAAGGACAGTTTTGCCAGATATAGAATTCTTGGTTGACAGCTTTTTTGTTTGTTTTTCAGTACTTTGAATATATTGGCCCACTGTCTTCTGTTTACCAAAGTTTCTGATGACAAATATGCTGATAATATTATTGAGGATCCAGCTACTTCTCCCTTGCTGCTTTTAGGATTCTTTGTCTTTGTATTTTGAAAGTTTGATTACAATGTGTCTCAGTGTGAATATTTTTTTAGTTCATCTTACTTGGAGTTTGTTAAGCTTCTTGAATGTTTTTATTTATGTCTTTATTCACTTTGGGGAAGTTTTCAGTCATTATTTTTGCAAATATTCTCTCTGTTCCTTTCGTGTTCTTATGGGACCCCTACAATGCATATATTGGTCCACTTGATGATATCCCAGAGGACCCTAGGCTCTGTTCATTTTTCTTTAATCCTTTTATTTCTCAGACTCAATACTTTTTATTGTCCTATCTTCAAGTCCTCTGAATCTTTCTTCTACCTGCTCAAATCTGCATTTAAGTCTCTCTAGTAGATTTTTCATTTTAGTTATCATACCTTTAAGCTTCAGAATTTCTCTTAGTTTTCTTTTTAAGTTTTGTCTTTATTAATATTTGAACTTATTCATACCTTGTTTTCTTGACTTTCTCCACATCTTCCTTCAGTTATTTGAGAATCTTTAAGGCATTTTTGTTAAAGCCTTTGTCTGGTAGATTTGTCATTATGTCATTTTTAGGGACAGTTTCTGCTTCTTTTGCATGTGCCATATTTCCTGTTTCTTTGTATGCCATGTAATTTGTTGTTGAAAAGTGGGTATTTGAATCTAATAATTTATCTAATTATTGTAACCTCATAAATTATCTAATAGCAAACCAGATTCTCCCTCTTCCTCAGGGTTTGCTTTTTAAAAAGTTGTTTATTGTTTTGCTTTTTGGGTTGTCATTGACTGTATTTGTGCCGATGATTAGCTTGAGGTGTAAACTTAAAGTATTTTCAGGCCTTTCTGAGTCTGCAGTTTTCTCTAAACATGCATGATCCCTTTCCAATTTTCGCTGTATATGTAGGTGTTTTTCAGTGTCTTAGTGTTTCATGTCTGACTCCAAAAGCTGGAAAAAGAAAAATAAAGAAAGGGATGAGAGGGTACTGGTCTTTTAAATCCTGTGAAAGTCACTCTAGCTAGAGAAAGAGGGGTTTGCAACAATGGGGAAATGGCCACTCATATCTTTGTCTGTACCTCTGTGGTCAGAAGCAGCAATTAGCAATCCAAATACAGATTTTAGGTATTTGGAGGATTTGGTCCCTATTTTTGATTCCTGCAAGTTGTATACATGCTGCTCCAGAAATGTGCACAGTTGCCTGTCATGGGGCCTTGGGTGGGGATGGGTAGCTGTTCAAATATGTTGTTCTAGACCAAAGGAAAAGGTAGTCTTCATGCTGGGTCTGTTTCATTCTGTGAAGAAAAGGTTGGTTGGCTGGAAAGTGTAGGAAGGCATTTCAGTGGAATGCATTTGCAGGCTACAAAGCACATTCCTTGGCTTCTTTCCCATGCATGTGGGTACAGACAGAAGTTGTCTGGAGCTGTTTTCACCTTCTTTAAGTGGTAGTGGGAGCACTCTGTAGTAAGTGCCAGGCCTACTATTTCACATGCTGAGAATGCTCGCTTCCTGAGATAACTCACAATTTTGATTCTACCCTAATATTTGCTCCCTGGACAACTTCACCTTTATCTCCCATTATGTTGCTTGTACAGAGTCTACGAAGCATCAGGCAGAAGCTACCATCTGATGCTCGTGATTTTCATTATTGAAGTCCATGCAAGTGGGTTCACATCTATTCCAATTAATTTTTCAAGCCTCCACCACCTATAGCACAAGATTGGATCTCTCTCTTTCAGAGTTTTCTTCATACTGTGTCAGAACTCCCAGGTGACTTGAGATCTATAAGAAATCACTTTGGTTTTTACACCCAGGACAAAAGTCCACTTCTACTTTTCGCTGCTAAGTGATGCATACTTAAAATTGCAGGTAGGATTGGAAATCCTACACTGAATCCTACACGTTGATATGCTCTCTAGTCCAGATGCCTGAATGAAGAGAGGACTCCCACACTCCCCAAATGCCAAGTTCAACTAAGCAGGCCTCATCTTAGGTGCTTAGAGCTCTGCTTTTTCAGCTTTTACACCCAGCCTCTTCCCAGATCCCCATCCAAGATCATGAGCTCTGCCTGGATCAGGACTTGTTCTGGTGTCCTTCCTCTATTGGATGAAGAATTAATGGCCCCTTCTGTCATTATGGCTCTACATTCAAGCAGTAAGATTAGATTCTCAAAACCCAAAGGGCCAAACACAAAACTACTCACACACTCTGCACGAATTATTTCATTCTTGTGAATATCAAAGATGTAATCTATTAGAGGGAAGATATACATTATTATATACATTGTATCACCAGTATACAGTAATGGCTTAATAAATCATAGTATAAAAGCATAATAAAATATGAAGCTTTTTTGGAAACTTTTAAAAAATATGGAAACTACTTGACATAATGTATAGTTCAAGTAGATTATAAAATAGCATCATGACAATATTAGTAAAATTTGAATGTAGAATGTGACACATACAGTTAATACAAGGGAGAGTGGTGGAATAATGGATGATTTATTATCATTATCTCTTTCAAAGGTCCTTTAATATTACTGTGATACTGTCTTTTCTACTAAAAATCAGTTACCTAGTACTTGATCTAGCTACTCAACCCATTTTTTTCTTTCTACTGCCTATTCTCTGGAGCGAGTGAGCTTCCCAGGCTGCGTTGTCCTTTTCCAGACCTCCTCTGCTCTGACTTCTACCCTCACCATGTAAGTGTTGGCAGATTTTCAGTTGTCTCCAGGTGCCACCACCACCACCTTCTTGGTAAAGATTTTCTTGGATCTTACTTATATTGACCTTTATATAAACTTAATGCCACAGAGTAATCCTAACTTCTTCGATTTTTCTTCATGTATTGTAATTGTAAAAATCCAACCATAGAGAAAATTTGAAAGAACAGTGCAATAGTACAATGCCCTACAACCAGATTCAAAACTTGTTTCTTTTTGTTCATTTGCTTTCTACCCACGCTGTGTGTGTTTTATTGTTGTGATCACTTTTGCTGAACTATTTGAAAGTAACTTACAGACATTAAAATATCTCACTCCTAGATACTCCTTCATGCAACTCCCCCAAATTAGGGCATTCTCCCACTTAGCTATATTATCACATTTAAGAAAACTAATAGTTCTCCAATATTATGTAATATTTAGTATACTGTCACGCACTGTTCAATGATGAGGATATGTTCTGAGAAATATGTCACTAAGAGATTACATTGCTGTGTACACATTATGGAGTATTCCTACAGAAACCTAGATGGTATAGCCCACTACAGGTCTGGGGTATACAGTATAGCCTATTGCTTCTAGGCTACAAACCTGTACAGATCTTTTCATACTGAATACTGTAGGCAATTGTTACATAATGGTAAGCATTTGTGTATCTAAACATAGAAAAGGTACAGTAAAACTATGGTAATGTAATCTTATGGGACCACCAGCGTATAAGCAGTCCATTGTTGACTGAAATGTCATTATGTGGTATGTGACTACCTAACAACTTATTCAGTTATCCAAGAATGTCATTTGTTATTGTTGTCTTTTTAACCAGGGTCTAATCAAAGTTGATATATTTTACTTGGATATAAAGTCTCATTTTCTTTTTTCTTTTTCTCTTCTTTTGATTTTATTTGTTTGTTTTACCTGGTAGACATAGAGGAGGATCTAGCTGAAACTATAGTACCATATTAAATGATACAAGGAACTAAATATGAAAAGCTACCTAAAAACTGTCTGTTAGTATTTTTAATTAGGAAATATTAAATAGAACAAAGAAAAATAATGCCAATGAGTGGTAAACTAACCTGGAATTAATAAGAGTATTTTGATTGCTATAGCATGAACTACTTGAAAAGAAATAAAATTTGAAATAAATAGTGATCTGCAGATGTTACTAAAACATCTTTCAAATTGGTGGAGTCCATTAGGGACATTTTGGCACTTTTGACTTTCTAACATAACACATCTGAAATGAACCACTTTTACCAATTGACCATTTTCACTTGTTGCTTTACTCAACTGCTGATGTTTTCCTACCACTTGCTCACTGACATCTTTGGTAGGTAAACCCTGATACTCAATGCTAACCTTTCAGCAGATACAATAAGTAGACAACTTCATTGACTTTTTGTTGTTATCAGAGAACATTACCTAAACATTTATCTGCCTGTTGTGGTTACTCCTAGGTATTGCATAAAATCAGTTAAATAAATGCCATCACCAAACTATGGGTAGGCAGTTTGGCCACAGTGACAGACTCAGCAGATTGAGCAACTCTACTACTTACCAGCTATGTGACATTAGGCAAGTTGTTTAGACTCTCCTTGCCTTGGCATCCTGGTTGTAGTGAAGATTCTATAAAATGAAGGAAGAGTTTGACATAGTAGCTGGCATGTAGTCAACTCTCTTTCTTTGTATCTAAGTCTCTATACCTTTTTTTCTCATGACGCTGTCATTTTTTGGTGAGTCCAGGCCAGTTATTTTGTAAAATATTCCAACTTCTAGATTTGTCTCATTGTTTTCTTGTGGCGTTATTTGTTCTTGTATCTATATATTTCTGGTAAATTAGAAATTATGTCTAGAAGCTTGATTAGGTTTGGTTAAACATTGTGGGTAGGAATTCTTCATGCTGATGTTACTTATGTATAGTGAGTTACATCAGGTGCTCCATCACCTCAGGTTGTTGCACTATTCATAATGCTGACTTTAATCATTTGATTAAGATGGTGGCCACAAGATCTCTCCATTGTAATGATAAATTTCACCATTTGCAGTTAGTAAGAAAGCAGTCACATGATACTTTGGCATGGAAGAATATCTCCCACTTCTAATGGTTTTAGCATCCATTGATAAAGCCTGCCTAAATCAATTACTACACTGAGGGTTGAAACATAGTGATTTTATAATTCTACCATTTCTTCTCCACTTGTTATCTCATAGTATTCTGTATAGAAGAGCCTTCATGTTTTCCCTTT